>NW_026695112.1:0-193275 GCF_021218885.2 Marmota monax | reverse complement strand
TAATATTACCCTAAGCCTAACCCTAACCGTAATAATAACCCTAGCCCTAAACCTAACCCTATCCCTAACCCTAATCATAAATCTAACCCTCAACTTAATCCTAAACCAAACCCTTGCCATAAACTTTACCCTAAACCTTACAATAAATCAATACTAAATCTATTTCTGAACCTAAATTTAACCATAACCTAAACTTAACCCTAAACTTAATCTTACATCTAATCCAATACATTACTCTAAAACTGACCCTAACCCTAATGAAAACCATAACCCTAAACCCAATCCTAACCATAACCATAACCATTACCATAACCTAGACCTAATGCTAAACCTAAAACTCCCCCTAACCCTAACCGTAGTTTAAACCCTAAACCTTACACTAATCCTAACCCTAGACCTAGCCCTGATCATAACCCTAACTCTAGGCCTAACCCTAATATTAAATCTAGCCCTAATCCTAGCCCTAATAGAGCCCTATTCCAAACCCTAACCTTTACCCTAGAATTAAGACTAACTATAATTCTCACACAAGACCTATACCTACTTCTAACACTACCCCTTCCCGTAACCCTAACCCAAGCCCTAACCCTAGTCATAACATTTGGCCTGGCACTAACCTATCTCTAAAACTAACCCTAACATGAGGCCTCAGCTTAACACTGAAATTACCTCTAACCCTAATGCTATTCCTAAAATTAGCCCTAACCCTAGCCCTAGCCCTAAAAGAAAATTGAGCCATAAGCCTAACACTAACCCTTACCCTAGACCAAACCCTAACCCTACACCAGCCATAACCCTAAAACTAACCATGACCCTGACTCATATCCAAATACTAAGCCTAGCTCTAAACATCACCCTAACCTTAAAACTAACACTAACACTAGGCCTAGCCCTAAACTCAACCATATAATTAACACTAATCATAACCCTATTTCTTACAATACCCAGAACCATAACATTAGCCCTAACCCTAATACAAACTAGCCCTAATCCGAGCCCTAAAATGAGTTTTAACCCTAAACCTAACTCTAACCCTAGTCCTAATCTTAGCTTTTACCCTATTGATTACCCTAAGCTAAACCCTCACCCTAATTCTAACCATGTTCTTAGCACTAATCCTTAGCCTAACCAAAACCTAACACTATAACTAGTCCTAGCCTTAGCCTTCATTCTATATCTAACCATAACCCAAACCCTAACCCTAACCCAGATCATTATTCTGACCCCAACACTAATCTTCTCTCTAAATCTAATCCTGACCCTAAAACAAACCCTAACACTATCCCTACTGGTAACCTTATACCTAAACCTAACCCTTAAACTAGCCTTAGACCTACACCTAATCCTAAATATAGCCATAACTATAGCTCTAGACCTAAAGACAAACTAGACCTAGCCTTAACAATAACCCTTAACCTAACACAAACTCTAACCCTACCTCTAGACCTAACCCTAGTCCTAATTCTGGCTTTAACTCTAACAGTTACCCTACCTGAACACTGTACCTGACAGTAACACTAACCCTAGCTCTAAAATTCACCCTAACCCTAAAACTATTTCTAAAACTACACCTAGCCCTTACATTAACCATAAAACTAGTCTTAACCATTACACTGGTTCTTACATTAGCCATAGCCCTAACCTTAGCTATCACAAATCCTAGCCCTAATCCAAGCCCTACCTGAGCTTTAACTCTAAAGCTTACCCTAACAATAACCCTAGCCCTAACTATAACCCTATGCCTAACACTAGACCTAATCCTAACCATAAACCTAGCCCTAACCCTAGCTCTAACCCTACCCATTACCCTAAGACAACTATAATCCTTATGCTAACCTTAGGCGGAACCCTAATCCTAGGACTAGCATTAATCCTATCTATTAACCTAAACCTAACCTGAACCCTAAACATAACTGTGTCATTACCTGATCCATAAATATAAAACTAATTTGAACCCTAAACATAAACCTTAACCTAACTTCTACCCTAAAATTCACACGGAGTCTAATAATACCCATAGATATAAACGAGACCCTAACAAGAAACGTAACCTTTACAATAGACCTAGCCATAAACCTTACCCTAAAACTATCCCTAGGCATACCCTAGACCTGACATTAGCCATAGCTCCACTCTAGCCCAACCCTAATACAAAACTTAGCCCAAATTCTAGCAAAGAACCTCACCTTCATCATAACCCTAGCCCTAATGTTAACCCTATCCTTAACCCTGTTTCTCACCCTTGTCTTAAAAATAGCTATATTCCCATCCCTTACCCTAAACCTAGCCTAACCCTAAACCTAACACTAACCATAGCCCTAACCTTAGGCCAAACCCTAACTCTAACCCTAGCCCTAATCCAAGCCCTAATTTAGCCCTATCCTTAACCCTAACCCTAGCCCTAAGACTAACTCTCTCACACTAGACCTATACCTAGTTCTAACCCTATTCCTTACCATCACCATATACATCACCATAAACATAGCCCTAACCTAGCCCTATACTTAGCCCTATCAAAAAACCTAGATCTAAACCTAACTCTAAATTTAAGCCTAACCATAAGACTAAACCTAACAATAACTCTACTCTTATACTTAATCCTTAACCTAAGCATAAATCTCACACTCACAGTAGCCCGAACCATAAGACTAATCATAAAACTAGCCCTAACCCTACCCATAGCCCTAAAACAAAACCAATTCATAGTCCTAATCTTAACCTTTAACCTAAACCAAATTCTAACCCTACACTTAGCCCTAACCCTATCCCTAATTATAGTCTAACCCTAACCCAAAAAATAACACTGACCCTGTGTCTGACCCTAACACTAACCCTGGCTCTAAACATCATCATCACCGTAAATTTAACCTTAACACTATACCTAAACCTTAACCTAACTTCTACCTATAACCTAACTTCTAAACCTGTAACTAGCTGTAATCAAAAACCTATTTCATACATTAGCAGTAGCATTAACCCTAGCCCTAACCTAACCCAAAAGCTAGCCTTAATCATAGACCTAAATCTAACTTTAACCCTGAACTTAAACCTAACACTAACCCAAACACTATCCCTAATCCTATACATAAACCTAGCCCTAACCTTAGGGCTAACCCTATCCATTACCCTAATGATAACCCTAACCCTCTGATAACCCTAGGCCTAACTCTAACCCTATACATTACACTAAACCATACCTAAACCCCAAACCTAACCCTGTCATTACCCTAACCCTAAATCTAACACTAATTCAAGCCCTGCACCTAAACACTAAATTAACCCAAACCCTAATCCTGACCCTGATTCTAAATCTGATCCTATCCAAAAACCCAACCCTTACACTGGACCAAGCCATAAAACTAATACTAAATCTATCCCTAACTGTAACACTAAACCTGACATTAGCCATAGCCCTAATACTATCCCTAACCCTAAAACAAATCCTAGTCCTCATCGTAGCACTAAACATAGCCTTAATCATAACCCTAACCCTAACCCTAGTTCTAACCCTAATACTAAACCTTGCCCTTGCCCTAAGCCTAGCTATAACCACATCCCTTACCCTAAATTAAACCCTAACTCTAACCCTAACCCTAGTGGTAACCCTTGCCTTATCCTTAGCCCTAGCACTAACCTAGATTAAAATCTAAATCTAAATCTAACCCTACCTTGATGCCTAAGCCTAATCCTAAAACTAGCCCTAATCCTAGCCCTAACATAACCCTAGCTGTAATTTAGGCCTATCCCTAAACCTAACCCTAACCCTAGCCCTAAGACTAACTCTCTCATACTAGCCGTATCAGTCATTCTAACCCTATCCCTTACCGTAACTCTAACCCTAGCCACAATCCTAATGAAAACCCTTTCCCTATCCTTATCTCTAGCACTAACTTTAGGCAAAATGTAACTCTAAAACTAGCCTTAACCTGAAGCCTAAGCCTATACCTAACACTAGCCCAAACCATAACAATTTTCCTAAAATGAGCCTGAACTCTCATAAAACAATACTGAGCCAGATCTAACCCTAAACATTAACCTAAAACAAACCCTAACCTTACACCTAGACCTAAACCTAGACTTATTTGAGTTGGAAGCCAAGCCCTAAAACTAATCCTGAACCTGACACTGACCCTAATACTTCTAGCTCCAAACATCACCCTAACAGTAACCCTAACCCTAACACTAAATCTAGCACTAAAACCCTAAAACTAGCCTTAATTTTGAACCTAGTACTTACATTAGCTGTAACCTAACCCTATCCCTAACATAACACAAAACCTATCCCTAATCAGAGCCCTAAGCCTAGGTTTAAACCTAACCTAACCCTAACACTAGCTCTAATTGTAACCATAACTTTAGCTTTAAATTTATCTCTAACTGTATCCATTAATATAACAATAACCCAAACCATAATGATACCCCTAAGCATAAACCTAACCCTATCCCAAATCCTAAAGCTTCCATTACCCTATACCTAACCTAAATCCTATATCTAATTCTATCATTACCCTAAACCTAATCCTAAAACTAATTCAAGCTAAAAATTGAAACCTTAACGTATCTCAAACACTAACCCAGACCTTGACCCTAATAATACCCCTAGATCTAAATTTGACCATAACCCATCACCTAACCCTTAGCCTAGACTTAGCCATAAACCTAACCCTAAACTATCTTTAACAATAATTCTGTACCTGAAATTATCCCTAGCCCTAATCCTAGACCTAACCCTAAAAACACACCTAGCCCTAATTCTTGTCCTAAACCTAGCCTTATTCATAACCCTATCTCTAGCCCAAACCTAACAATAATTTTAACCCTCACCCTATCTCTAAATCAGGCTATAATGTCATACCTTACTATAAATTTGAACCTAACTGTAACCCTAAAGCTAGGCTTAAGCTAAACACAAAACCTATCCCTAATCCTAGCCCTAATTTAGCACTATCTCTAACCCTATCCTAACCCCAGACCTAAGACTAACTCTAACACTTGCCCTAGCCCAAGTTCTATCCCTGTCTGCTACCATAAACCTAACACTTGCCCTAAAGTTAGTCCCAGCCCTAACCATAAGTCTAAATCTAACCTTAAACCTAAGCCTAATCATAACACTAACACTAGCCCTAACCCCAATGATAATTGTAAAACTAGGCCTAACCCAATCTTAGCAGTAAACCAAAACCGAGGGTTAGTGTTAGCCCTAACCCTAAACCTTAACTTAAACCAAACCCTAACACTATTACCAGACCTATCCCTAGACCTAGTTTGAGCCCTAACCCTAACCTTAAAACCAACCCTGATGCTGACTCATATCCTAACACTCACCCTAGCTCTAAACACCGCCCTAAACTCAAAACGAACAATAACATTAACAATAGCCCTAATTCGAGTCTTAATGCTAACCTTAACACAAAACCTGACCTGAATCCTATCCTAACAAGAACTATAGCTATAAATATCACCCTAACATTAAACCTAACACTAGCACTCAAACTACCCCTAACCCTAACCCTAAAAATAACCCTAATGGTAACCCTAGTTCTTATATTAGCCATTACCGTAATCCTAGTACTAAACCTAACACAAAAACTATCCCTAAACCGAGCTCTAAACCTAGTTTCAACTCTAATTCTAACCCTAACCATGGCCCTAACCCTAGATCTAAATCAACCCCTTACCCTAAGTGAAACCCTTAAACTAAGAGTAACCCTGAACCTATCCCTAGTCTTTAGACTAACTATAACCCTAACCCTGTTAATAGTCCTAACCCTAGCCTTCATTTTAGCTCTAACACTATCCCAAACCCTAACCCTAACCCTGACCCTTATTTGGACCCTAACAATAAACCTAGGTCTAACCCTAACCTCAACCTTAACCCAAAATCTACCATAATTCTATCCTTAGACCTAATTCAGAACGTAACTCTCAGCCCAGCCCTAACCATAACTCAGAAACAAACACTTATGCTAAACATAACACCAAACCTAATCCTATTTCTAACTCTCACCTTAACTCTAACACAAGACCTAATTTTAACCATAACCCTAGCCCTAACCTTAACTCTAACTGTATCCATTACCCTAAACATAACCCTTACCATAATGCTAACCCTAGGTTTAACCCTAAAGCTATCACTTTCCCAAAACCTATCAAATACCCTAACCTACCCTGAACAGTAAACCTAATCCAATTATTGCACTAACCACAACCCGAATGCTAATTTGAGCCCTAACCCTAACCTCAAAACTAAACCAAACCCTAATACTAATCGTGACCCTGATAATTCCCCTAGTTATATACCTGATTCTTACCATACCAAACCATTACACTAGACCTAGATATAAACCTAACCCTAAAACTATTTCTAACCTTAACCCTAGACATGATATTAACCCTAGCCATAATCCTAGACCTAACCGTAACACAAACCCTATCTCTAACACAAACCCTATCCCTTATCCTAGCTCTAAACATAGCCTTAATGTTTTCCCTAAACATAACATTGACCCTAGCCCTAATCTTAGCTCTAATTTAGTCCTATCCCTAACCCTAACCCTAACCCTAGCCCAAAGAATAACTCTAACTCTCACCCTAAACCTAAACCTAGTTCCAACCCTTTCCCTTACTAGAACCCTAATCCTAGACCTAACCCTTGGCCTAACCCTAGCCATATTCGTGGCCCTGGCCATGACCCTAGATCTAACCCTAACTCTAAATCTAACCCTAAACCTAAACCTAAACCTAACACTAGCCCTAACACTAAATGCTAATCCTAAAACTTGCCCTAAAACTAGCCCTAGCCCTGAAACAAAACCGAGCCATAGCAGTAACCCTAACCCTTATCCTAAACCAAACCCTAACCCTACACCTAGTACTAACCATATCCTAATTCTAGTCCTAACCCTAACCCAAAAACTATCCCTGACCCTGACTCTTACCCTAACACTGACCCTGGCTCTAAACATCATCAACATCGTAAACCTCAATCTAACACAAGACATAGCCCTAACCCTAACAATATAACTAGCACTAAACATAACCGTAATTCATACATTATCCATAGCATTAACCCTAGCCTAACCTAACCCCAAACCTAGCTTTAAACCGAATAGTAAACCTAGCTTTAACCCTAAACTTAAACCTAACTAAACCCCAAACTAGCCCTAATCTTATACATAACTCTATCCCTAAACTTAGGTCTAAACCTATCCATTACCCTAACAATAACCCTCACTGTTAAGCTAACCCTAGACATAACCCTAACACTATACATTACACTAAACCAAGTGTAAACCCTATAACTAACTCTAACATTACCCTAAGCATAAACTCTAACCTTACTCAATCCCTAACCCTGACCCTGACCTAAAAGTAACCCTAGATATAAACCTGAATCTTACCCTAAACCTAATCTTTACACTGGAACAAGCCATAAACCTAACACTAAATCTAGCTCTAACTATAACACTAGACCTGACATTATCCCTAGCCCTAATACTATCTCTAACCTTAACATAAATGCTAAACCTCAACCTAGCCTTAAAGCTAGCCTTAATCATAACCCTAACCCTAACTCTAGCCCTAACCCTAATACTACCCCTTGCCATAGCCTTAAACCTAGCAAAAAGCACATCCCTTACCCTAAATGTAACCCTAACTCTAACCCTAACCCTTTTCATCAAAATTTCCCTACCCTTAGCCCTAGCTTTAACACTATATCAAAATCTAATTTTAAATCTAACCCTAACTCAATGCCTAAGCCTAAAACTAGCCCTAGCCCTGATGCTAATTCTAAAACTAGCTCTAACCCTAGCCTTAACACTAACCTTAGCCATAATTTAGCCCTATCCCTAACCCTAACCCTAACCCTAGCCCTAAGAATAAATCTAAATCTCACACTGGCCCTATCACTCATTCTAATCCTATCCCTTCCATAGACCTAAACCTATCCCAAATCCTAGTCCTAACCCTTGCCTTATCCTTAGCCCTAGCACTAACCTTAGATAAAAACCTAACTCTAAATTTAACCCTAAACTGAAGCCTAAGCCTAATTCTAACAATAGCCCTAACCCTAACACTAATACTAAAAAAATCACTAACCCTAACCCTGGCCCTAAAACCAAACTGAGCCAAAGCTCTAACCATAACTGTTAACCTAAACCAAGCCCTAACCCTATACCTAGCCCTAACCCCAGCCCTAATTCGACTTTTAAGCCAAACCATAAAACTAGCCCTGACCCTTACTCTGACCATAACAATAATACAAGGTCTAAACATCACCCTAAACCTAAACCTAAACCTAAACCTAACAGTAAACCTGTCCTAAAACACTAAAATTAGCCATAATCATAACCCTAGTACTTACAATAACCGTAGCCCTAACCCTAGCACTACCTTAACCCACAACTTAGCCCTAATCATAACCATAACCCTAGCCATAAACTGATTTTTAACTCTATCCATTACCATAACCTAACACTAACACTAATGCTAAACCAAACCCTTCCTTTAAACCTTAACCTTTCCCAAACCATAACCCAGAACTTGACCCTAATAATACCCCTAGCCCTAAAACTTACGCTAACCCTAAACCAAATATTTACACTAGACCTACCCATAATCCTAATCCTAAAACTATCTTTAACCATAATTCTTGACCTGAAATTAGCCTTGACACTAATTCCTCATCCTATCCCTTAACCTAGGCTTAATCATAACCCTAACCCTAACCACAGCCCTAACCCTAATTATAACCCTCAGGCTACCTCTAAACCTAGCTATAAAGCCATCCATTACCACAAACTTTGCCCTAACGTTAAACCTAAAGTCTAAATGCTAAGTCTAAACTCTAAACCTAACCCTAATCTTAATCCTAACCCTAACACTAGGCTTAAACTAAACACTAAACCTAGCCCTAATCCTAGCCCTAATTTAGCCCTATCTCTAACCCTAACCATAACCCTAGCCCAAAGACTAACTCTCGCCCTAGTCCTATTCCTAGTTCTCACCCTATCCCTTATCATAACCCTAAATCTAGCCATAACCCTTGCCCTATCTATAGTCCTAGCCCTAACCCAAGGTCTAAACTTAATTCCAAATTTAACCCTAACACTAAGCCTAAGCCTAACACTAACACTAGCAAAACCCTAACCATAAGACTAAAACAAAACCCACCATTAGCCCTAACCCTAACCCTCAATTTAAACCAAACCCTAACACTACTACTAGACCTGACCCTAGCACTAGTTCGAGTCCTAACCCTAACCTTAAAAGCAACCCTGATGCTGACTCATAACCAAAACACTCACCCTAGCTCTAAACACTGCCCTCACCTTAAACTGAACCCTAACAGTAACCCTAGCCCTAATTTGACTACCAACACTAACTCTAAAACTGAGCCTGACCCTTACTCCTATTCTAACATGAATCCTAGCTAAAAATATCAACCTAACCTTAAACCTAACCCTAATACTAAACCTAAGCCATACACTAACACTGAAACTAACCTTGATGGTAACCCTAGTTCTTACATTAGTCATTGCCCTAATCCTAGCCCTAACCCTAACACAAAACCTAGGCTTAATCACAGCCCTAAACCTAGCTTTAACCCTAACTCTAAATATAACCATAGCCCTAACGCTAGCTCTAAACCAATCCCTTACTTAAGAAAAACCTTAAGTTCTTTATATGACCATTTTTCTGCTGACTCTAGGTCCTCCTGAATATTTAGGCTGTCCTTCATTGTTTGTACTCCTTTTCTTCCTTGCTTTTTTATGCTGCTCATGTTACTTCCTGTTCTGTTTGACTGCTGAGTTACTGTTTACTCTTATAGATTTATTTGATGCTTGAGAGGAAAGATATTAGAAGGGAAGGGAAGAAGTCACTAAAGAGAATGAGAGTAGGCAGGTAGAATTCAAGGAAGGGGGAATAAGAAAATTGAAAAGAAATGAAAAGACAAAAGAAACAAGAATAACAAAGATTAGATAATAAAGAAAGAAAGAAAAGACGACAAAAAATTTAACAAAAATAATAGTGATAATAAAAAATGAAAATTAAAATTAAAAAAATAATAATAATAATAAAATAAATTAAATTAAAAAAATAGAAACATTGAAAAAAAGTTAAAGAACAACAACAAATAAAAATTGAAAATGAAAGAAAAAGAAGAAAAAAAAAGAAAAGAAAAAAATGATAATAATAATAATAATAATAATAATAATAATAATAATAATAATAATAAATGCAGTCCTAGAGTTCTATTAACTTCTCTTCCAGTAGGTGGAGCTGTGCCCACTGGGCCAAGCTTCTCATCTCAATAGGTGGGAACCACTCACTGTGCAGCAGCTCTTTCTCCTAGACTGGGCGGGTCTCCAATCCTGAGTGTCTAGGGCCTTGTCTTGTGTTTCCTCAAGCCAGGCCATGCTCACCTGTGGCGCTCACCACAATACTGGCTACACGTCATGTCTGCTGCTCCTGGGAGCCCTGTTTTCATGAACACCTGGGCTCACTCTCCCTGTTTGCCTCCCTCAGACCCTAAGTTTGTAGAGCTTGGGGCTGAGATCCCCCAGCGAATTTGCTTGCCTTCCTGGATAAAAAAAATGTGGCATTTATACACCATGGAGTATTACGCAGCACTAAAATATGACAAAATCATAGAATTTGCAGGGAAATGGATGGCACTAGAGCAGATTATGCTTAGTGAAGCTAGCCAATCCCTAAAAAACAAATACCAAATATCTTGTTTGATATAATGAGAGCAACTAAGAACAGAGCAGGGAGGAAGAGCAGGAAGAAAAGATTAACATTAAACAGATACATGAGGTGGGATGGAAAGGGAGAGAAAAGGGAAATTGCATGGTAATGGAGGGAGACCCTCATTGTTATACAAAATTACATATAAGAGGTTGTGAGGGGAATGGGAAAATAAACAAGGAGAGATATGAATTACAGTGGATGGGGTAGAGAGAGAAGATGGGAGGGGAGGGAGGGGGGATGGTAGAGGATAGGAAAGGTAGCAGAATACAACAGTTATAATAGGGCATTATGTAAAAATGTGGATGTGTAACCGATGTGATTCTGCAATCTGTATTTGGGGTAAAATTGGGAGTTCATAACCAACTTGAATCTAATGTATGAAATATGATATGTCAAGAGCTTTATAATGTTTTGAACAACCAATAAAAAAAAAGAAAAACCTTAAACATATTGGTAACCCTAGACCGATAACTAATCCTTAGGCTAACCAAACACTAACCTTATTAATAGCCCTTACCCTTGCCCTCATTCTAGATCTAACCCTATCCAAAACCCTAACACTAACTCTAACCCTTTTACTGACCTTACCATTAATCCTAGGTCTAATCCTAAACATAACCCTAACCCAAAAAGTACTGTAATCTTATCCCTAGACCTAATCCCGAACCTAACACTCAGCCTAGCCATATCCATATCTCAGAACCTAACCCTTACACTAAACATAACTTTAACCTAACCCTAGTTCTCACCCTCACCCTAATCCTAAATCAAGGCCTAATTCTATCCATTACTTAGCCCTAACCTTATGTCTAACTGTATAATTAACCTAAACATAACCTTTACCCTAATGCTAACCCTAGGCCTAACCCTAAATGAATCACAATCCCCAAGCTTATCAATTACCCTAAACCTATCCTGAACCCTAGACCTAATCGAATTATTACCCTGACCCTAACCATAATGATAATTCGAGCCCTTACGCTAAACTCAAACCTAAACCACACCCTAACACTGAAACTGACCCTAATAATTCCCTTAGATTTAAACCTCACTCTTAAACAATAACTAACCCTTACACCAGACCTAGCCATATAACTAACCCCCAAACTATCCCTAAGCATAAACTTAGACCTGATATTAGCGTTAGGCATGATACTAGCCCTAACACTAACACAACCCCTAGCCCTTATCCAAGTTTTAAACATAGCATTAATTATAACTCTAACCATAAACCTAGGCTTAACTCTAACACTAACCCTAGCCCTAATCTTAGATCTAATTTAGCCCTATTCCTAACCTTAAACCAAACCCTCACCCAAAGACTAAATCTAACTATCACCTTAGTCATAAAACTAGTTCTAAAACTATACTTTACAGGAACCCATATCCTAGCCAAAACCATAGGTCTAACACTAGCCGAATTCATAGTACTAGCAGCAACCCTAGATCTAACCCTAACTCTAAATCTAAGCCTAACCCTTAGCCTAAACCTAAACTTAACAGTAGCCCTAACCCTAAGGCTAATCCTAAAACTAGCACTAAACCTAGCCCTAAAAAACACAAGCCATAGACCTAACCCTATCCCTTAATTAAAAATAAGCCCCAAACCTACACTTAGCCATAACTCTAGCAATAATTCAAATTTTAAGCCAAACCCTAAAACTAACCCTGACCCTGACTCTGACCTTAACACTAACCCTAGATCTAAACATCACCTTAACCCTATAACTAAACGTAACAATAGACCTAGCCCTAACCCTAACCCTAAAATTAGCCCTAATCACAACCAAGGTACTTATATTACCCGTTACCCTAAACTTAGCCTTATTCCGAGGACTATATCTAGATTTACCCCTAACACTAACCTTATCACTAATCATAACTATAACCCTAGCTGTAACCCTAGATTTAACCCTAAACCGACCCCTAAGCCTAACCCTATCAATAATCATAACAATAACCCTAGCCATACCCCTATCTCTAACCCTATCCATTGCCCTAACCATAACCTTAACCCTAATGCTAAAACTGGGCCTAAACCTAACCGTATCCCTAATCATAACCCTATCCATTACCCTAAACCTAACCGTATCCCTAATCGTAACCCTATCCATTACCCTAAACCTAACCTGAAAACTAAACCTAACACTATTTTTACCCTAATCTTAACTCTAATGCTAATTTGAGCCCTAATATTAAACCTTAACCTATCCAAAACACTAATCACAACTCTGATCCTAAGAGTATGCTTAGCTGTAAACCTGACCCTAAACCTAAACCTAACCCTTATATTAGATGTAGCCATAAACCTAAACCTAAAACTATTTTTAACTCTAACACTAGACCTGAAATTAGCCCTAGCTCTAATCATAGCCCTAAACCTAGGCTTAATCCTAGCCTGAAACGTAACCCGAGCCCTAAACCTAATTCTATTTATTCCTCACTCTAGCCCTAAACCTACGTATAACCTCATGCTATACCCAAAAACTAACCATAAGCCTAAATATAACCCTAACCCACACTTTAAAGCTAGGCCTAACACAAAGCCTAGTGCTAATCCTAGCCTTTATTTAATCCTATCCTTACCCTAAACCTAGCAATAAGACTAACTCTAACTCTTGCCCTAGCCCTAGCTCTAGTTCAATCCTTAGCCTTAATCCTAATCCTAGATCTAAGCCTAGGTCTAAATCTAAACCTAACTCTAAATTTAACAGTAACAATAAGCCTAAAGCAAACCCTAACACTATCCCTAATCATAATTCTGATCCTAAAATGTGCCCTATCCCTAGCCCTAGGCATAAACCAAAACCAAGACACAACCCTAATTCTAACCCTTAATCTAAATCAAACCCTAAACCTACAACTAATTCTAAAACTAACTCTAAATCTAACCCTGACCCTGACACCTACCCTTACAGTAATCCTAGCTCTAAACATCACCCTAACCTAAAATTAACCCTAACACTCTGTCTAGCCTTAACCTAACCCTAAATCTAGCCTTAATCATAACCCTAGTTCATACTTTAGTCATTGTCCTAATTGTAACCCAAACGTAACACAAATCCTACCCCTAATCCGAGCCCTAACCCTAGCTTTAACCATAATACTAGCCGTAACCCTAACCCTAACACTATCCCTAACCCTAATTCTCACCCTATTCCTTACACTAATCCAAACCCTAAACCAAATGCTAACCCTAGTCCTAATCCTAATCCATAGCGTAACTTAAACTCTAACCATAATACTAGTATTAACCCTAGCCCTTGTTCTACCTCTAAACCTAACCTTGACCTTAATCGGACAAAACAGTAAACCAAGGTCTAAACCTAACCCTAAACCTAAACCAAAACCTAACACTAGCCCTACTGGCAACAATATACCTATACCTAAGTCTAACACTAGACCTAGACCCAAAGCTAATGTTAACTATAGCTATTAACTCTAGCCCTAGACCTAAACAAAAATGTAGCACTAGCACTAACAATAACCCTTTACCTAAACCGAACACTTACCCTACACCTAGACCTAACCTAGTCCTATTTCTGGCTCTAACCCTAACGCTAAACCTATCCCCCAAACTGACCCTAATTCTAACACTGAATCTAGCTTTAAGCATGACACTAACTCAAAACCTACACCTAACACTAGACCTAGCAATAACCCTAACACTAAAACTAGCCTTAAACATAACCCTAGCTCTTACATTAACCATAGTCCTAACCCTAGCCCTAAACCTAACATAAAACCTAGACCTAATCCTAGGCCTAAACTTAGCTATAAGCATAACACTTAGCCTAACCCTAGACCAAAACCTCACCCTAACCTAAGCCTTGCCTTAGACTTAACCCTTGCTGAAAGCCTAAGCTTTACACTAGACATAACCCTAGCTCTATCCTAAACCCTATCCCTAACCCTATTCCTAATCCTAACATTAAACCTAGCCTGAACTTTAGCTCTAACCATATCCATTACCCTAACCGTACCCCTAACCCTAATTAAAACCCCATCCTTAACACTAAACCTAACTCTCACCATAAATGTAAACCTTGATCTAAACCTAAACCTAACCCTCTCTCTAGCCCTAACTCTAGCTCAAACACAAACCCTTACCCTAACCTAACCATAATTCTAGCCCTAAACCTACCACTTATCCTAACCCTAAAACTTACCCCAAATCACACCCTATCCCTATGCCTAAACCTAACCCTAATCCTAGACTTAATCCAAATCGTAACCTAGCCCTAACCCTAGATCTAAAACTATCCATTACACTAAACATAACCCTAACCCTAATGGTAACCCTAACCCTATTGCTAAACCTAACTCATCCATTACCCTAAACCATAACTGAAACCTCAACTAAACCCTATCCATTACTCTAATCCTAAACATAAAGTTAATGCTAATTCGAGCCTTAACACTAAACATTTAACTAAACCAAATGCTAACTCTAACCCTGACCCTTACCCTAATAATAACCCTAGCCCTAAAGCTGACCTTTAACCTAAACCTAACTCTTACATAGACCTAGCCATAACCTAATCCTAAAACTATTTTTAACATTGACCCTAGACCTGATATTAGCACTAGACCTGGTCTTAGCCATAACCCTCACAGAAACCCTAGCCCTTAATCTAGCCCTATACCTACCCTTAATCCTAATCTGAAACCTAACCCTAGGCCTAATCCTAATTCTAACACTCACCCTATTCCTAAAGCTAGCTAAAACATCACACATTTCACTAAACTTAACCTTAACACCAATGCTAACCCTAACTCTAGCCCAACCCCTTAGTCTAACCCTAACACTAACCTAGCCCTAATCCTAAACCCTAATTTAACTCTAACCCTATCCCTAACTCTAGCCCTAATCCTAGCCATAATTAAGCCCTAACTCTAACACTAATTCTAGCCCTAATCCTAGCCCCAAATTAGCCCTAATCCTAGCCCTCATTTAGCCTTAACTCTAACCCTAATCCTAAAACTACTACTATGACTAACTCTAATTCCCACACTAGCTGTATCCCTAGTTCTAACCATATTCGTTACCATAACCCTAATCCTCACCCTAACCCTAGGCCTAACCCTAGATATAACCCTAACTCAAAACCTTAATTATAATGCTAACCCTAGGTCTAAATCTAAGCCTACCCCTAACGGTAACACTATTCATTATGTTAAATCTAACCTGAACCCTAAACAATCCCCTATCATTACCTTAACCCAAACCCTAATGCTAATTAGAGTTCTAACCCTAAACTCTAACCTAAACAAAACCCTAAACCTGACCCTGACTGTAATCATAACCCTAGCTCTAAATTTGACCCCTACCCAAAACCTAACACTTACACTAAACATACTCATAAACCTAACCCTAAAACTATCTCTAACAGTATCCCTAGACCTGACATTCACCCTAACACTAATCCTAGCCCTAACCCTAACACTAGCCCAAGCCCTCATCCTAGCCCTAAACCTAGCCTTAATCATAACTCTAATGAAACCCTAGCCCTAACCCTAATTCTAACCTTCATCCTAGCCCTAACCCTAGCTCTAACCCCATGGATTACACGAAAAATAACCTTAAGGCTAAAACTAGCCCTAGGCCAAAATGTAACCATAAACCTAGCCCTATTCCTAGCCCTAATTAAACCCTATACATAATCAAACACTAAGCTAAGCAATAAGACTAACTCTCACTCTCACCCTAGTCCTATTCCTAGTTCTAACCATATCCCTTACCATAATTCTAATCCTAGCCATAAACCAAGGCCTAACAGTAGACCTATCCTTATCCCTAGACCTAACCCTAGTTTTAATTCTAAATCGAAATCTAACTTTAAACCTAAGCCTAAACCTAAACCTAACACTAGCCCTAAACCTAATGCTAAGCCTAAAACTAGCCCTAAACATAGCCCTAGCCACCCCCCACCCCCCAAAAAAAAAACAAGCCATAGCCCTAACTTTATCTAGCGGTAACACTTACCCAAAAAGTAGCGCTAATCATAACCCCAGTTTTTACTTTAGTTGTAGGCCTAACACTAGACCCAACCTAACCCAAAACCTGGACCTAAGACAAGTGATAACCCTGGTTTTAAACATAACTCTAAATCTATCCCTAATACATACCCTAACCCTATATAGAACCCTAGCTTTTATGCTGACAATACCATAAGCTACACCATAAACCTAATTCTAACCCCAGTCCTAACCCTAATCCTTAGCCTAACCCAAACCCTAACCCTAACCCTGACACTTATTCTGACCCTTAACACTAACCATAGGTATAAACCTGACCCTAACCCGAAAGCAAACCCTAACATTAACCCTACCAGTAATCATATACTTAAACCTAAACTTAACAGGAGACATAGACTTAAAATTAATCCTAAATCTATCCATATCTCTAGCCCCAGACCTGAACAACAACCTAGCCCTAGCCCTAACAATAACCCTTAACCTAATCCAAACACTTACCCTACACCTAGACCTAACCCTAGTCCTAATTCTGGCTCTAAACGAAACACTAACTCTAACCTGAACACTGGTCCTGACCCTAACATAATCCTAGCTCCAAAGCTCACCCTAAACAAAAACCTAATCCTAATATTAGACTTAGCCATAACACTAACCCTAAAACTAGCCGTAATCATAACCCTAGCTCTTACATTACCCATGGCCCTAACACTAGGCCTAAACTAAAACAAAACCTAGCCCTAATTTTAGGCATGAACATAGCCCTAAGTGTAACCCTAAACCTAACCCTAGCCCTAAAACTAACCCTAAGCCTCACTTTAGACCTAATCCTAGCTCAAAGCCTAAACTTTACCCTTAACATAACCCTAGCCCTATCCCAAACCTAAACCTAACACTAGTCCTAATCCTAACATTAAACATAGCCCTAAACATAGCTCTGCTTTTATCAACTACCCTAATCCTGATCCTAAACATAAGCCTAGCCCTAACCCTAGCTCTAATTCTATCCACTACCCTAACCATAATCCTAACCCTAATGCTAATCCTAAACTTAACAATCACCCAATCACAATCCCTAAACCTATCCATTGCCCTAAACTAACCTGAATCCTAATCCTAATCCTATTCATTACCATAACCCTAACTCTAACCCTAATGCTAATTCGAGCCCTAAATCTAAACCTTAACTTAAACCAAACCTTAAGCCAAACACTGACCTTAATAATACACATAGCTGTAAACTTGACCCTTACCCTAAATCTAATGCTTATACTAGACCTAACCATAAACCAAAACCTATCTCTAATGTAACCATAGACCTGACATTAGCCCTAGCCCTAATCCTAGCCCTAACCCTAACAGGAACACTAGCTCTCATCCTAACCCAAAACTTATCCTTAATCATAACCCTAACCCTAATGCTAACACTTTCCGTAGCCCTAAAACTAGATATAACCCCATTGCTTACCCTAAACATAACACAAACCCAAACCCTAACACTAAACCTGGCCCTGACTTTAACCCTAGGACTAACCCTAATATTAACCCTAGCCCTAATCCTAAACCTAACCCTAATCCTGCCTTTAACACTATCTATAACTCCCGCCATAGCCCTAGCCCTAATTCTAAGCCTATCACTTACCGTAACCTTATTCCTAGCCATAGCCTAGAATAACCCTGGCCTTACATTACACCTTGCATTAACACTATTTCTAAACTTAACACTAAATCTAACCCTAATTCTACACCTAAACCTAACCCTAACACTAATCCTAACCCTAACGCTAATCCTAAAACTACCCCTAACCATAGGCTTAGACCTAAAACAAAACTGAGCCATAACACAAACCGTAAACTTTTACCTAAATCAAATGCTAACCTTATACCAAGCCCTAAGCCTAGCCCTAATTTTGAGTCCTAAACTTAATCGTAAAACTACCCCTAAACCTGTCTCTGACATTAACACTAACCCTACCTCTAAACATCACCCTAAACTTAAACCTTAACCTAACACTAGACCTGGTCCTAACCCTAAATCTAAAACTAGTTGTAATCAAACCCTAGATCATACACTAGCTGTAACCTTAAACCTAATGCTAACCCAAAACTAGCCCAAATCTGATACCTAACCCTAGCATTCACCCTAACTCTAACCCTAACACTAGCCCTAACCCTAATGCAAACCCTAGCTCTAACCCTAGCTCTAACCTTATACTGTACCCAAGCCAAATCCCAACCATAATGCTAAACCTAGTCCTAAAACTAATCCTTAGTCTAACCCAAACACTAAACCTATTACTACTCCTAAACCTAGCCCTCAATCTTGTTATAATTATAACCCAAAATTTAACCTTAACCCTGACCCTTATTCTGACCCTGAACCTAAATGAAACCCTAACACTAGCCCTACCCATAACCCTATATCTAAACCTAACCCTATCACTAGCTCAAGATTAAACCTAATCCTAAATCTAGCCATATCTTTGACCAAGACCTAAAAAAAAAAAAAAAAAAAAAAAAAAAAACTAGACCTAGCTCTAAGGATAACCCTTAACCTAAGCCAAATATTAACCATACCTCTATACCAATCCAATCCTAATTCTGGCTCTAGGCTAACCCTAACCCTAATCCAAACACAGACCCTGACACTAACACTAACCCTAGCTATAAAACTGACCCTAACCAAAACCTAAACCTATCACTAGACTTAGCCATAACCATAAACATAACACTTACATTACCATAGCACTAAAACTAGCTCTAAACCTAACACAAAATGTAGGCTTAAAACTAGCCCAAAGCATAACCCTAATCCTAACCTAAACTTATACCTTACCCTAAGCCTAAACCTCACTCTAACCCTAAACCTCGCCTTACAACTAACCCTAGATAAAACCCAAAACTATACCCTAAACATAAACCTAGCCCTATCCCTAAACCTAATACTGATCCTAGCTCTAATCATAATGTTAACACTATCCCTAATACTATCTCTAAAATTATCCATTACCCTAAACCGAACATTAACCCTAATGATAACCCTAGCTCTAATCATGATTGTAAACCTAATCCTAGACCTACCCCTAAACCTAACACTCATCGTAGCCTTAACCCTAGATAAAACCCTAACCCTTACTCTAACATTAACCCTAGCCCAAACCCTAATATTGAAACTAAACCTGAAACTACCCATAACCCTAGCCTGACAACAAACCCTATCCATTACCCTAACTCAAATGATAATTTTAGCCCTAAACTTAACAGTAAACCTAAACCTAAAACTACCCATAAACCTAACCCAACATCTAACCCTATCCATTAACCTAACTCTAAAGATAACCTTAGCCCTAACCCTAACACTAGCCCTAACCTTAACCGTGAATCTAACCCTAGACATAATCCTAAACCTAACCCTCACCCTAGCACTAACCCTATCTCAAAACCTAACCTGAACCCTAAACCTAACCCAAAAGGTAAAACTAGCCCTAGCCCTAACCTTAACTCTAGCCCTAATCCTATCCAAAATCCTAGCCCTAACCCTAGCTCTAATGCTACTCATTATGCTAACAATAACCCTAACCCAATTGCTAACCCTAGGCCTAACCCTAACCCTATCACTAACCAACACCCTAAAAATTACCCTAATCTTAACCTGAATCCTAAACCTAAACCTATCCATACACCTAACCCTAATTCTAAGCCTAATGCTAATTTGAGCTCTAACCCTAATAATTAACCAAACACAAACCCGAAACCTGACCCTGACCCTAAAAATACACATTACTCTTAAACTGGGCCTTTCCCTAAACCTAACATTAGACCTAGCCATGAAAATAACCCTATAACTATCCCTAGCTGTAACCCTAAATTTGACATTATCCCTATACCTAAAACTTGCTCTAACCCTATCACAAACCCTAGCCCTTATCCTAACACCAAATATAGTGTTAATTCTAACACAAACCTAACAATAGACCTAAACTCAATTCTAATCATCGGCCTATCCCTAAACCTAGCTATAACCCTTTCCCTAAACCTAACCCTAAACCTAATCTTAAATATAGCCCTAACCATAGGCCTAACCCTAATACTAATTCTAGACATATTCCTAGCCCTAATTTATCCCTAAACTTAACCCTAACCCTAGCCTTAAGACTAACTCTAACTATTGCCCTAGCTCTATACCTAGTTCTAACCCTATCCCTTACCATAACCCAAATACTAGACCTAACCTTAGCCCTAACTCTAGCCATAGCCCTAACCGTACAATTAACCATAACTCTAAATGTACCCCTAAGCCTAAAATCACCCTATCACTAGTAATAACACTAACATTAATTATAAAACTACCCTTAACTTTATCCTTAGCCCTAAAACCTAAGGAGCCATAGCACTAACCCTAACCCTTAACCTAAACCAAATCCTAACCCTACATCTAGCCCTAAGCCTACCCCTAATTCGAGTCCTATCCCCAATCCTAAAAGTAATGCTGACCCTGACTCTGAACCTAAACTAACCCTAGCTCAAAACATCACACTGAACTTAAACCTAATCATGAAATTAGACTTAGCAATAACCGTAACCCTAAAATGAGCCCCAATCATAACCCTAGTTCTTACATTAGCTGTATCCCTAACACTAGCCCTAATTTTACCCAAAATCTAGGCCTACTGCGAGCCCCAACGCTAGCTTTAATCTTAACTCTAAACCTAAACCAAGTCCTAACCCTTACCCTAAAACTAACCCTGACTTTAATCCTTGCACTAATCTTAAACCTAACACCCTAACACTAACACTAACCATAACACTAGCCCTAACTCTAGCCATAACCCTAACCCTAACCCTAATCCTAACCCTAATGCTAACTCTCGGCCTAACCCTAATCCATTCGCTAACCCTACCTATCCATTATCCTAAACATAACCCTAACACTAAACCAAAGCAAACAGTAAACCTAGATGGAACACTAACCCTAAACTGGCCCTAATTGTAACCTTAGTTCTTACATTAGCCATAGCCCTAAAGCTAACACAAAATCTAGCCTAGCCCCAATCCAAGCTCTAACCCTAGCTTTAAACCTAACCTTAACCTAACCCTAGCCCTAAACCTAACCATAGCCCTAACACTAGTGCTAAACACATCCCTTACCCTAAGCCAAACTCTAAACTTAAATGTACCCTAGTCCTAAACCTAATACTGAGCCTAACTCAAAACCTAACTCTATTACTAGTCCTACGCTTAATCCTCAATCTAGCTATATCACTATCCCAAACCCTATATCTAACCCTGAACTTTATTCTGACCCTAACATTAACCATAGGCCTAAAACTGACCCTAACCCTAAACCGACTCCTAATATTGGCACTACCTGTAACCCTATAACTAAACCTTACCCAACACTAGACCTAGACCTACACTTAATCCTTTATCTAGTAATAATTCTAAGCCTAGGCTTAAACAAAAACATATTCCTAGCCCTAATAATAACCCGTAACCTAACCCAAACACTAACCCTATCCCTAGACCAAATCCTAGTCTTAATGGTTGACCTAACAATAAACCTAACCCTAAACTGAACACTGACCCTTATCCTAACACAAACTCTAGCTCTAAAACTTATCTTTAAAAAACACATAACCCTAACACTAGACCTAGCCATATCACTAACCCTGAAACTAGCCATCACCATAGGCCAAAACCTACCTCTAACTCTATCCATTACCCTAACCCTAAACCTAACCCTAATGCTAAACCAAGACCTAACCCTCACACTGATTTTTACCCTAATCCTCATCCTAGTACAAACACTAGCTCAATCCCTAACCCTTAAACTTAACCTAACCCTAACACTAACCCATGGCCTAAACCTAAACCTAACCTTAAACCTAGACCTAATCCTAACATTAACCCTATCCCTAACCCTAGCTCTAAGCCTACATATTGCCCAACTCTAACCCTAAACTTAATGACCCTAGCCCGAACCCTATCTCTAACCCCATTCATTACCCTAAACCTAAACCTAACCCTGATGATAACCCTAGCCCTTACCCTAAATCTACCCTAACACTAACCCTAGACATAACCATAAACCTAACCTTTGCCATAGAGCTAACCCTTGTTCAAACTTTAACCATTACCCTAAACCTAACACTAAACCTATCCCTAACCATAACCTTAAGCCTAAACCTAATCCTAACCCTAACCCTAACACAACATTAAACTCTATCCAATACTGTAAACCTAATGTAAATCCTAGCCCTAAACTTAACATTAACCTTGAACCTAAACATAACTATAACCTAGACGTAACCCTAAACCTAACCCTTGCCCAACTGCTAACCATTGTTCAAACTTTAAACTATACACTAAACCTAAACCTAACCCTAACCCTAGGCCTAACCCTAACTCTAGCATTAATAATAACCATAACCCTAGGCCTAACAATAGCCCTTACCTTAAGCACAAACATAACCCTAAGGCTAACCCTAGGCATAACCCTAACACTTTTGCTAACTCTAACCCTATCAATAACCCTAAACCTATCATGAACACTATACCAAAACCTATCATTACCCTAACCAAACCTTAATGCTAATTAAAGTCTAAAACTAAACCCTAACCTAAACCAAACCTGAAACTTAATTCTAACCATAATAATATCCCTAGCTCTAAACCTGACCCTTACCCTAACCCGAACCCTTACAATAGACCTACCTGTAAATGTAACCCTCAATCTATCCTTAATGTAAGCCTAGACCTGACACTAGCCCTAGACCTAATTCTTTCCATAACCCTAACACAAACACTAGCCATCATCCTAGCCCTCAATCTAGACTTATTACTAAATCAAACCATAACCCTAGCCCTAACAGAAATTCTCATCTTTGACCTAGCCCAAAAACTAGTTCTAACCCCATCCCTTCCCCTAAACCTAACGCTATCCCTAAACCTAAACCTAAGCCTAAACTAGGCCTAACCTTAATACAAACATTAGACCTAATCCAGCCCTAATTTGGTCCTAAACCTAACGTAACACTAGCCTTAAGACTAACTCTTTCTCTCGCCCAAGGCATATTTCTAGTTCTAACCCCATCCCTTATCATAATCCTATCATTTACATTAGCCCTAAACTTAGCTCTAGCCCTAATCCTATATCAAACCCTAACTCTAAGTCTAATGCTAACCCTAAGCTAAACCTCTCACTAACACAAGTTGTAACACTAATGCTAGTCCTAAAACTAGACCTAACCAAGCCCTAGCCCTACAAAAAAAAAAAAAAAAAACAACGACAAAAAAAAAAAAAACTGAGCCATAGCTCTAACCATAACCTTTAACATCAACCAAACCCTAAGCCTACACCTAGCCCTAAACCTAGCTCTAATTAGAGTCCAATTCCTAACCCTAAAACAAATCCTGACCCTAACACTAACCCTAGCTCTAAACATCACTCAAAACCTAAACCTAAACCTAACCCTACACGTAGGCCTAACCCTAACCCTAACCCTAACACTAACCCTAACCCCAATTCTTACATTGGTTGGAGCCCTAAACCTAGCCCTAACCTAACACAAAACCTATCCCTAATCAAAGCCATAACACTACATTTAACCCTAACCATAACCCTAATTCCTGCACTAACACTTACTGTAAAGCTAACCCTAACCCTAACCCCTGAGGTAACCCAAAACCTATCCATAACCCTAGCCTTAATCCTAACCATAAACCTAGACCTAACCCAAGCTGTAACCCTATCCATTACACTAATTCTAATATTAAACCAAATGCTAAACCTAGAATAACCCTAAACCTATTCCTAAACCTAAACTTATAAATTACACTAAACCTCAACTGAACCCTAAACCTAACCATATTCATAAATCTAACCCTAACCCTAATAATCTTAACCCTAAAACTTTCTCTAACCATAACCCTAGAACTGACATTAGCCATAGCCCTAATGAATCCCTAATTTTAAGCCTCGCCATAGTTCTAAAGCTAGCTATAACATCATACCTAACCATTACCATAACCATAACCCAAGCCATAAACCTAGGCTCAGCCTTAATACTAACCCTAGCTTTAATTCTAGTTCTAATTAAGCCCTAATTCTAACCCTAAATCTAATCTTAACACTAACACTTGCCCTAGCCCTAACCCTAGTTCTAACTCTATCCATTATGATAAATCAAACCCTAGTCCTAACCCTAGCACTAACCTTTGCTGTAGCCCTAAACCTAGATCGAACCCTAACTCTAAATCTAAGTCTAACCCTAAACCTAAACCACACCCTAACACTAGCTCTAACCTAATGCTAATTTGAAAACTAGCCCTAACCCAAGCCCTAGCTCTCAAGCAAAACTGAGCCATTTCACTGACCCTAATCCTTAACCTAAACCAAAACCTAACCATACAGCTAGCCCTAACCCTAGCCATAATTGGGGTACTAACCCTAACCCTAGAAATAATACTAATCCTGACTGTAACCTTAACACTAACCCTAGCTTTACACATCACCCTATCCCAAAACCTAATCCTAACACTAGACCTCACCTTAAACCTAAGCCTAAAACTAGCCCTAATCGTAATGCCAGTTCTTAAATTAGCCATAGCCCTAAACCTAACACAAAACCTATCCCTAATAAAAGGCCTCACCCTAGCTTTAACCGTAATTCTATCCCTAGTCCTAATCCTAGCTCTAACTCTATTTCTTACACTTAATAAACCCTCAACCTATTGCTACCCTAATCCTAACCCTAATTCTACGCCAACCCCTAACCCTAACTCTATTATTGTTTTAATCCTAACCCTCATTCTAGCACGAAACTTAACCCAAACCCTAACTCTAACCCTGACACTTATTCTGACCCTAACCATTATCTGAAAACTAACACTAGCCCTACCATTAACCCTAAACCTAAACCTAACAATAACACTAGCCCTAGCCTAAGCCTAATCCTAAATATAGCCATAACCCTAGCCTTAGCCCTAACAATAACCCTTAACTTAAACCAAACACTAACTGTACCGCTACACCTAACCCTAGTCCTCATTCAGGACCTAACCCTAAACCTAATCCTAAACTGAACCATGACATTTACCCTAACAAAAACCCTAGCTATAAACCTTATCCTAACCCCAAAACTAAACTAGACAAACTCTAAATATAGCCATAACCATAAATCTAGCTCTTACATTACCCATATAACTAACAGTAGCTCTAAACCTCACACAAAACCTAGCCCTAATTACAGCCCTAAACCTAACCCTAAGCATAACTCTAACGCTAAACCTAGCCCTAACCCAAAACCCTAACCCTCGTTCTAGCCCTAACACTAGCTCAAACACTAATATTTACTCTAAAATAATCCAAGCCCAAACACTAAACCTCAGCCTAATTCTAGCCCTAATTCTAACTGTAACCATAGCCCAAACCCTAGCTCTAATTATATCCATTATAATAATAACCCTGTAACTAATGCTAACCCTAGCCCTAAACATAACCATAAACCTACTCTATCCCAGACTGTAAATCTTACCCTCACCCTAGCCCAAACCTAGCTCAATCACTAACCCTTATACTTAATCTAACCCTATCAATACCCCAAGGTCTAACCCTAAACCTAACCCCAGCCCTAATCTGAACCTTAACCAAAGCTCTAAACTTAGCTTGAACCCTACCCATTCCTCTAACCCTAAACTTAACCCTAATGATAACACTAGATCTAAAGCTAAACCTACCCTAATACTAAACATAAATCTAACCCTAAAATTACAGTGAACCTAATCCTAATCCTAAACCTCAGCTAGCTCAAATGGTATCCTAATCATAAACCTAAACCTAACACTAACCTAAACCAAAACCTATCTTTAACTTGACATCTAAACCTATTACTCTAAACCTAATGATAACTCTAGCCCTAACCATTACTCTAACCATGACCATAACCCTAGACCAAACCATAAATTAACCTTAGCCATAGCAAAACTCCTAGCTCAAACCCTAAACTGTACCGTAAACCTAAACCTAAGTGTAACCCTCACCCTAACCCTGACCCTAACCATAACTGTAGCCCTAATGCTAACAATTATCTTAGACCTAACCCTAGGTTGAACCCTATAAATTACCCTAACGATAACCATAACCCTAATGCTAACCCTAGGCCAAAACCTAAACCTATCACAAACCTTAACCATATCCATTACCTTAAACCTAACCTAACCATAAACCTAATACTATCCATTACCCTATCCCTAATTCTAACCTTAATGCTAATTTGAGCCTTAACACTAAACCTTAACCTAACCCAAACCCAAAGCCTGACCCTGACCCTAATAATACCCCAGCTCTTAATCTGACCCTTTCCCTAAACATAAGACTTTAATTTGGCCTAGCCATAAACTTAATCCTAAAAATATCAAAAGTATAAACCTTTACTTGACATTATTCTTAGACCTAATTCTTTCCCTAAACTTAACACAAAACCTAGCCCTAATCCTAGCCTTAAATCTAGCCTTAATCCTAAACCTAACCATAACAGTAGCCCTAACCTTAAAGCTAATCATAAAACTATCCCTAACCCTAAACATAGCACTAAAAGAAAATGGAGCAACAGGCCTAACACTAACCTTAACTTAAACAAAACCCTAGCACTACACCAAGATCTAAACCTAGCCCTAATTCGAGTCCTAATCATAACCTTATAAATAACCCTGAACCTGATTTAATCCTAACACTCATCCTCGTTCAAAACACCACCCTTACCCTAAAACTACGCTAGACCTAACCCTAAACCTAGCCCTAAACCTAGCTCAAAACCTAAACGTTATGCTAAACATAACCCTAAACCTAACCCTAAACCTAGTTCTAACACTAACTCTAACCCTAACTCAAGGCATATTCCTAACCATAACTCTAGTTCTAACCCTATCAATTACCCTAACCATAACCCCTACCCTAATGCTAATCCTAAGCCTAAACCTAGCCCTATCACTAATGCTAACCCTATCAATTACCCTAAAAACACCTGAACCTTACAACAAACCCTAACTATACCCTAACCCTAACACTAATGTTAATTTGAGCCATAAACCTAAATCCTTACCTAAGCCAAATCCTACCCTAATAATTCCTAGAGCACTAAACCTGACCCTTAACCTAAACCTAACCCTTACACTAGACGTAGCCATAAGCCTAACCCTAAAACTATCTTTAACCATAACCCTAGATCTGATATTAGCCCTAGCACTAATCCTAGCCCTAATCTAAAATGAACACTATCCCTCATACTAGCCCTACACCTAGCCTTAATCATAACCCTTACTCCAACTCCATCCCTAACCTTAACTCTAACCCTCACCCTACATCTAAACCTAGCTATAACACCATTCTTTATTCTAAACTTAAACCTAACCCTTTCCCTATCGCTGGGCCTAAGCAAAACACTAACCCTAGTCCTAATTCTAGCCTTAATTTAACCCTATCACAAACCCTAAATCTAATTTAGCCCTATCACAAAGTCTAATTCTCACACTAGCCCTAAACCTAATACTAATCATAAAACTAGCCCTAACCCTAGCCCTAAAACAAAACTGAAAAATAGCCCTAACCCTAACCCTTAACCTAAATGAAACCCTTACCCTAACCCTAGCCCCAAATGAGTTTTAAACCAAACCCTAAAATTAACTCTGACCCTGACTCTGACCATAACACTAACCCTAGCTCTAAACATAAACCTAATCCTAACCCTAAACCTAACACTAGACATAGCAATAACCCTAACCCTTAATTTAGCCCTAAACATAATCCCAGTACTTACATTAGCCATAACCCTAACTCTAGAAATAATTTAACACAAAACCTAGACCTCATCCAAGCTGTAACCCAGGTTTTAACCCTAAACCTAGCCCTAATCATAAAGATAACCCTAGCCGTAAGCTTAGCTATAACTCTATCCAGTGCCATAAACATAACCCTAACTCTAATGCCAAACCTAGTCCTAATCCTAATCCTAACCCTATCCATTACCCTAATCTAAACTTAGACTCTAAACCTCACCCTATCATTAACCTAACACCAACCCTAATGCTAATTTGAGCCCTAACTTTAAAACATAACCTATACAAAACCCTAAACCAGACTCTGACTGTAAAAATAGTCCTAGCTGGGGCTGGGGACGTGGCTCCGGCAGTAGCGCGCTCGCCTGGCATGTGTGCAGCCCAGGTTCGATCCTCAGCACCACATACAAACAAAGATGTTGTGTCCGCCGAAATCTAAAGAATAAATACTAAAAAAATTCTCTCTCTCTCCCTCTCCCTCTCTCACACTCTCTGTAAAAAAAGAAAAAAATATATAGTCCTAGCTCTAAATCTGACCCTAACCCCAAAACTAACCCTTAGACTACATGTAGCCACAAACCTAACACTAAAACTATCTTTAAGCATAACCCAAGACCTGATATTAGCCCTAGCCCTAATCCTAGCCCTAAATTTAAAACAAACCCTATCACTCATCCTAGCCCTAAACCTAAACCTAATCATAACCCTAACCTTAACCATAGACCTAACCTAATTCTAACCCTCAACCTCCCACTAAACCTAACTATAACACCATCCCTTACCCATCCCTTACCCTAAACTTAATCTGAACCCTAACTCTAACAGTAGACGTAAGCTGAACACTAACCCTAGCCCTAATAATAGCATTAATTTAACCATATCCCTAATTCTAATGCTAACCATAGCCCTAAGACTAACTCTGACTAACTAAGACTAACTCACACTAGCCATATCCCTACTTCTAACACTATCCCTTAACCCTAACCCTAGCCCTAAACATAGCCATAAACCTATCCATAACACTTGCCTAATCCTTATTCCTAGTCCTAACCCTAGATCTAACTCTAACTCTAACACTTACCTTAAGACTAAGCCAAAAATTAATACTAGCACTAACACTAACACTAAACATGAAACTAGCCCTAAACCTAACCCTAGCAGTAAAACAAAACCGAGTAATAGCACTAACACTAAACCTTAACTTAAACCAAATCCTAATACTCCTAAACCTAACCCTAGCCCTAATTTGAGTCCTAACCTTAACCTTAATACTAACCCTTACTCTGACTCGTATCCTAACACTCACCCTAGCTGTAAACACCACCCTAACTTCAACCAAACCCTTACAGTAAATTGAGCATGATATTGAGTCCTATCCCTAAATCTAAAAATAACCCTGACCCTGTAATACTAACACTCGCTCTAAATATCACCCTGACCTTAAACCTAATCCTAACTCTAGAGGTTTAACGCCTAACAATAACCCCAAAATTCATCCTAATTGTAACCCTAGTTCCTATGTTAGACATAACCTAGCCCTAAACCTAACACAAAACTAGCCCAAATCTGAGCCCTAAACCTGGCTTTAACCCCAACTCTTGCCCTAATCCAAGCCCTAACTCTATCTCAAACCCTAACCCTAATGCTAACCTTAATCCTTAACTTAACACAAACCCTAAACCTATTACTCATCCGAACCCTAGCACTCATTCTAGCTCTAACCATAACCCAACCCTAACCCTAACCATCACCCTTATTCTGACATTAACACTAATCATAGGTCTAAACCTGAACCTACCCCTAAACTGAACCCTAACAGTAGCACTTCCGGTAAACTTATACCTAAACCTAATGATAACACCAGTCCCAGACCTAAACCTAATCCTAAATCTAGCCATAACTCGAACGCTAGACCTAATGAAAAACCTAGACATATTGCTAAAAATAAACCTTAGCCTCAGCCAAACAGTAACTCTTCCCCTAAATCTATTTCTGGCTTTAATTCTAATCATAACACTAACCTGAACACTGACCCTGACACTAACAGTAACCCTAGCTCTAAACACCACCCCAACCCTAAACTTAACCCTAAAATTATACCTAGCCCTAACATTAACCCTAAAACTAGCCTGAATCATAACAAGTTCTTACATTAGCTGTAGCCCTAACCTATTGCAAAACCTAGCCCAAATCCAAGGCCTACCCTAGCTTTAACCATAAAGCTAATCCCAATCTTAACCATAGTCCTAACCCTAAGCCTAAACCTAACCCTAGACCTAATCCTTAGCATAACCCTAGCCCTAACAGTAGCTCTAAAATATCCATTACTCTAAAGATAAAAATAACCCTTATGATAACCCTAGGCCAAACTCTAGTCCTATCCCTAACCATAACCCTATCCATTACACTACAATTAACCTGAACCCGAAACCTAAAACTATCATTACCTTATCCTTAACAATAATGCTAATTTGAGCCCTAAACCAAAACCTAAACCTAACAAAAACCCTAAACCTGAACCTAACCCTAATAATAATCTTAGCTCTAAACTTGACCCTAACCATAAACCTAACCCTTAAAATAGACCTAGCTATAAACCTAACCTTAAACTATCCCTAACTGTAACCCTAGACCTGACTTTTGCCCTAGCTCTAATCCTGGTCCTAACCCTAACACAAACATTAGCCCACATCCTAGCCATAAATTGCAGCTTAATAGTAAACCTAACCCTAACCCTAATAATAACCCTCACCCTAGCCATAAAACTAGCTGTAATCCCAACCCTTACCCTAAACTTAACCATAACCCTAAACCTAAAATGAACCCTAGCCCTAATCCTAGGCCTAACCCTCACACTAACCCTTGTCCTAAGATTAACTCTAACTCTCGCCCTGGCCCTATACTGAATTCTAACCCAATCTTTTACCATCATCCTAAACCTATCCCTAAACTTAGCCCTAACCCCAGCCCTATCTCTTGCCCTAGCTAAAACCCTAGATCTAAACCTAAATCTAAATCTAACCCTAAACCTAAGCCTAAACCTCACACTAACACTAGCCCTAACCCTAACACTAATTCTAAAACTAGCCCTGACCCTACCCCTAGCACTAAAACAAAACCGAGTCATAGCCCTAATCTGAACCCTTAACCTAAAGCAAACCCTAACCTTACACCTAGCCCTACACCTATCTCTAATTCCAGTCCTAAATCTCACCTGAAAAGTAATACAGACACTGACTCCAAACCTAACACTAAATCCAGCTCTAAATATTGTAATAACCATAAACATAACCCTAACACTAGACCTAGCCCTAAACCTAACCCTATAACTAGCGCTAATCGTAACCCTACTTTGTACATTACCGGAAGCCTTAACCCTAACCCTAACCTAACCCAAAACCTAGCCTAATCAGAGTCCTAAACCTAGCTTTAACCCTAAACTTAAACGTAACCCTAACCCGAACAAAAGCCCTAATCCTATACATATTCCTATCCCTAATCATAGGTTTAACCCTATCCATTACCATAATGATAACTCTAACCCTTATGCTAAACATTAGGCCTAACCTTAAGCCTATCTGTTAAACTAAACCACATCTAAACCCTAAGCCTAACTCTGTCATTAACCCTAACCCTAAACCTAATGCTAATTCGAGCCCTAAACAATACCTCTAACATAAATCAAACCCTAAACTTGAACCTGACCCTAATAATAACCCTAGCTCTAAACCTAACCCTTACCCTAAACCTAACCCTTACACTGGAGCAAGCCATAAACCTAATACTTAATCTATCCCTAACTGTAACCCTAGACCTGGCATTAGCCTTAGCCCTAATACTAGCCATAACCCTAACACAAACACTAGCCTTCATTCTAGCCCTCAGCCTACCCTTAATCATAACCCTAACCCTAACCCTAGCCCTAACCCTAATACTAACCCTCACCCTAGCCCTCAACTTAGCTTTAACCCACTCCCTTACCCTATATGTAAACCCAACTCTAACCCTAACCTGAGGTCTAAACCTAACACTAATGCTAGCCCTAATTTAGCCCTATCCCTAAAAATAACCCTAGTTCTGGCCCTATCACTAACTCTAACTCTCACACTAGCCTATCACTATTTCTAACCCTATCCCTTAATATAACCCTAACCCTAGACCTAACCCTAGTCCTAACCCTTGCCCTATCCTTAGTCCTAGCCCTAACCATAGATCAAATCCTAACTCTAAATATAACCCTAACCTGAAGCTTAAGCCTAACCATTATGAATATATTTATATTTAGATTCCGTGTCTACAGATGTTGGCTTCAATTATTATTTAAAATATAGTCATTAGTTTCATAAAAGGAATACCATTTCTGGTGGTATATAGAGAACTGATGGTCAGGAGTAAGATGCTATGTTAAGGGGGAATTGAGTGTGGGTATTAGATTAATCTATCTTAGCAAATTGGAGGAGAACTGTAATGAATAGACAGAGGTAATTTATGGAAGAATTTATAAATTCAAATTCCTTATCTGTATTCATAAAATTACCCTATGTATAAATAGTAAAATTTTGGAGGTTGAAAGTGGGATAGAGGGAGGAAGAAAAAAGAAGAAAATAAAACAAGGAAAGAAAGAGAGGGAGAATGAAAATAAGATAAATAAATGTGGGTGAGGTGGGCCTATGCAATTCCTCTATATTAAACTATTCTGGTGATTCAGTTCTTAAAGTCCATTTTCATACAAAGTTCTTGGTTTCACATATGTTGAGATTGTGAGGGCCAGAGGGGGAAGAGTAGAGGAGAATAAATGAGAAGAGCAAGAATAGAAAAGTCTCTCACAACTCTGTTTTCTTCCAATAGGTGGAGTTTTCTATTCCTAGCTTGAGTCTCTGTGCTAAGGGTGGTGGAGGTAGCCAGTTTGCGAGGGCTTTAGCTTCTACCTGCAGCCTCCCTACTCTTAGTCTCTGATTTGGAAACCAGGTACCTTGACATTTGCTGTTCTACATTGATAGCTGTGCCCCCCCCCCCGAAAAAAAAAAAAAAAAAAAGCTTGTGAGAAAAATCTTGAATTATCACAGCTGGAGGAAGGGGAGTTGGAAACCGGGTACCTGAGCAGCCACGGAACTGAGCTGGTAGCCACGGCCACCAATAGATGGTGAGTAAGTTTTTCCAAGATGGATTCCATCTGTTACCTGTGTAGGGTGTTTGGTGAGGTGGGTGATTCTGGGGTGACCTTTGGCCGTGTCCAGAGCTTGGTCTTGTGACCCACAAGCAAAGCCTCTGTGTTCTGTGCTACCTATCTTCTGCGCCAAAGGCACCTGCATGGCCCAGGTTTCCATCGGAGCTGAGAGCAAACCCACGGCCAAGACTTCCGTCTTCACCAAGAGCTCACTCGCGGCTGAGACTTCCATTTGAGCTGAGAGCACATGCGCAGCCAAGACTTCCGTCTGTGCTTAGAGCTCATGCGTGGCGGAGACTTCCGGCTTCCGACTGAGCTGAGAGCAACCACACAGCAGAGCCTTCCATCTGCACAGAGAACTCCAGCATGATCCTAGTTGTCTTCAAATTTATATGATATTGGGCAAGATTCATCTTTTACTTAGCCTTACTATGCTCCACAGGTTTGGGCATTCTCAGTTCAATGGTTCACTGTCAGGAACAGTGTGTATTTTAAGATTTTCCTTCATTATGGCTTATTGATGTGAATGAAAATTGAGCTGGAAATCAAACAGGGTTTGTAGGAGGTGCTTGAAACTTTGCAAGTCAGTTCTATGTGGGCACTTTCTGGTTTCTTTCTTTTGAAGGTAGGCCAAAGCTGAAGCATGCAAAAGCAATTGTATCTGAAAGCCCTTAAGGAGAAAACACAGGAATATGTATGTATTAAAATAAGTCTCCCAATGATTTGATCAGATTTCTTTGATACTACACAGTATTCATCTTTTAGCTTGCTCCACTAGGCTCCCCAAAGTTGGAACTTCTAGGATCAATTGTACTCTAAACATAGGGTTAGTGTTACGTTTAGGGTTAGGGCTAGATTTAGAGCTAGTGTTAGGGTTAGAATTTGTTTTGTTCAAATTTCTTTGTACTGGAAAGATTTATCTTTTACCTAGCTTTAATATGTGCCCCAGTTTTGGGTCTTCTCTTTTCAATGATTCCCTGTTGGGAATAGTTTGTTTTTAATGTCTCACTTCATTTTGACCTATATGGGTAAATAGAAATAGAGCTTGAAATCAAACAGAGTTGGTTTTAAAGTTTGCTTGAATCTTCATACACTCAATCGGTTCTCAGTGTGCATTTAGTGGTTTGTTTCTTGTGGAAGTAGCCCTATGCTGAAATAGAAAAAATAGCTTCATCTGTGAGTGCTTTAGGAGCAATCTTCAATATTTTTTCGTCAAATTACTTTGATAATGTACAGGATTCATCCTTTACCTAGCCTTAATAGGGTCCCCAATTTGTAGCCTTTAAGTTCAATGGTTCACTGTCAGAAACAGTTTGAATTTTTAGGTGTCACTTCATTATGGCTTATAGGTGTGAATGCCAATGAAGCTGGAAATCAAACAGGGTTGGTACTAGCAGCTTGATACGTCACACACTCAATTAGTTCTCTAAGAGCACTCTCTGCTTTCTTTCTATTGAATGTAGGCCAAAGGAGAAGCATGCAAAAACAACTTTATCTGAGAGCACTTTAGGAGACAACAGGGAAATAAGCATGTAATGAACTACCTCCCACAATTATTTGGTCAGATTTCTTTGATACTGTGCATTTGTCATCTCTTAGCTTGCCCCACTAGGCTTCACATCTTTGGGACTTCTATGATCAAAGGTTATCTAAACAGATTAGGGTTAAGATTACCATTAGGGTTAGGGCTAGGTTTAGACCTAGTGTTCGTTTAGAGTTAGTTTTGTTCAAATTTTCTTGATACTGGGCAGGATTCATCTTTTACCTAGCCTTACTATGTTCCCCAGGATTGGGCATTCTCAGTTCAATGGTTCGCTGACAGTAACAGTTTGTGTTTTTAGGTTTCACTTCATTTTGATCTATATGGTAAAGGGAAATGGAGCTCGAAATCAAAGAGGGTTGGTGCTATCTGATTGAAAAATCTCACACTTAATCAGTTCTCTGTGTGCACTCTCTGGTTTTTTCCTTGTGAATGTAACCCTAAGCTGAAGCATGCAAAGCAACTTTATCTGAGAGTACTTTAGGGGAAAACAAGAAAATAGGCATGATCTGAACTATCTCCCCTAATTATTTGGTCAGATTTCTTAGATGCTGCACAGGATTCATTTATTAGCTTGCCCCAGTAAGCTCCCCACGTTTGGGATATTTAGAATCAATGATTTTCTAAACAGGTTAGGGTTAGGTTTAGGATTAGTGTTAGGGCTAGCTTTAGAGATAGTGTTAGTGTTAGAGTTTGTTTTGTTCAAATTTCTTTGACACTAGGAATGATTCATCTTTTACCTAGCCGTATTATGTGCCCCAGTTTTGGGCCTTCTTTGTTCAATGATTCGCTGTCGGGAATAGTTTGTTTTTACTGTCTCACTTCATTTTGACCTATATGGGTAAATGCAAATGGAGCTAGAAATCAGAGGGTTGGCGCTAGCTGTTAGAAACTTCTCATACTCGATCAGTTTTCTTTGGGCACTCTCTGGTTTCTTCCTTGTGAAGGTAGCTGTAAGATGAAGCATGCAAAACTAATTTATCCAAGATCACTTTAGGAGAAAACAGGGCAATATGCATGTAGTGAAATATCGCCCCCAATTATTTGGTCAGAATTTTTTGATACTGTGCAGAATTCATCTGTAAGCTTGCCCCACTAGTCTCCCCAAGTTTGAAACTATTATGATCAAAGGATCTCTAAACAGGTTTACTATAAGTTAGGGCTAGGTTTAGAGCTAGTGTTTTGTTATATTTAGTTTTGTTCAAATTTCTTTGATACTGGGTAGGATTCAGCTATTACATAGCCTTACAATATTCCCTAGGTTTTGGCCCCTTGGGTCAAGGGTTAACTGTCTGGAACAGTTTGTATTTTAAGTTATCAATTTATTTTGACCTATGTGGGTAAATAGAAATGAAACTGGAAATCAAACAGTGTTAGTGCTTGCTACTTCAAGCCTCACACACTCAATAAGTTATCTATGGGCATTCTCTGGTTTATTCTTTGTGAAAGTAGCCCTAAGTGGAAGCATGCAAAGCAACTTTAGGAGAAACTGGGAATATGCATGTGCTGAACTACCTCCCCCAAATATTTGTTCAGATTTTTTGATACTGTGAAAGATTCATCTGTTAGCCTGCCCCACTTGGATCCATGAGTGTGAAACTTCTAGGATCAAAGGGACTCTAAACAGGTTAAGGTTAGTGTTAGGGTTAGTGTTAGGACTAGGTTTAGACTTAGTGTTAAGGTAAGAGTTAGTTTTGTTCTCAAATGTCTATGATACTGTGCAGGATTCATCTTTTTCCTATTTTGACTATACTCTAAATTTTGGGGCCTCCTACAAAAAGGATTTGCTTTCAGGAACAGTTTCAATTTTCATGTTTCTCTTCTTTTTGCCCTATAGGGTTGAATGGAAATGAAGCTGTAAATCAAACAGGGTTTGCACTAGCTGCTTGAAACATCACACACTCAATCAGTTCTCAGTGCAGATTTTCTGGTTTGTTTCCTGTTGAAGTATCCCTAATCTGAAGTAGAAAGAAACAGCTTTATCTGAGTGCATTAGGAGCTAGCAGAATACACATGTACTGAAAGAGCTTTGATTATTTATTTATTTATTTATTTATTTTATTTTTTTTTGGTCAGATTACTATACAGGATTCATTCTTGACCTAGCGTTAGTAAGCTTTCCAAGTTTGGGCCTTCAAGATTCAATGGTTTGCTTTCAGGAACAGTTTCTATTTTAATCTTTCATTTCATTTTGACCTAAATGGAATTGGAGTTAGAAATATAATAGGGTTGGTGCTAGGTGCTTCAAACTTTACAAACTCAATCAGTTCTCTGTGAGCACTCTCTGGTTTGTTCCTTGTGAATATAGCTCTAAGCTGAAGCATGAAAAGTAAGTTTATCCGAGAGCACTTTAGGAGAAAAGAGGGAAATATAAATATATTGAAATATATTCCCCAATTAATTGGTTATATATCTTTGATACTTTGCAGGATTAATCTACTAGCTTGACCCACTAGGATCCCAAATTTTGGGCTTCTATGATCATAGGTTCTCTAAACAGCTTAGCGTTAGGGTTGAGGGTAGAGTTAAATCAAGCATTAGAGTTACAGTTAGATTTGTTCAAATTTATTTGATACTGGGCAGTATTCATCTTTTCCTTACCCTTGTTAAGTTCCCCAGTTTTGGACCTTCTCAGTTCAAATGTTCACTCTCAGCAACACTGTATATTTTAAGGGTTCACTTCATTTTGATCTCTATGGGTAAATGGGAATGGAGCTCAAAATCAAACAGTGTTGGTGCTAGCTTCTTGAAACTTCACATCCTCAATCAATTCCCTGTCGGTACTCTCTTATTTCTTCCTTTGAAAGTATCCCAAATCAGAAGCATGGAAAAAAAAAACTTTATCTGAAGGCACTTCAGGAGACAACAGAAAAATATGCATGTACTGAACTACATTGGCCAGATTTCTTTGATACTGCACAGGATTCATCTGTTAGCTTTCCCCACAAGTCTCCACAAGTTTGGAACTTCTATGTTCAAAGGTTATCTAAACAGGTTAGGGTTTGTTTTAGGGTTAGGGTTAGGGCTAGTGTTAGAGCAAGTGTTAGGGTTAGAGTTAGTTTTGTTCAAATTTCTTTGATATTGGGCAGGATTCATCTTTAACCTAGCCTTACTATGTTCACCAGTTTTTGGCCTTCTTGGTTCAAGGTTCACTGTCAGAAACAGTTTGAGTTTTAAGGTTTCACTCCATTTGAATCTATACAGATAAATGGAAATGGAGCTAGAAATCAAACAGTATTTATGCTAGCTGCTTGAAACTTCACACACTCATTTGGTTCTCTGTGGGCACTCCATGGTTTCTTCCTTTTAAAAGTAGCTCTAAGCACAAACATGCAAAAACAACTTTATCCAAGAGCACTTTATGAGAAATCAGGCAAATATGCATGTTCTGAACTACTTCCACCTAATTATTTGTTCAGATTTGTTTGACACTGCAGAAGATTCATCTGCTAGCTTGCTGCCCTGGGTTCCCCAAGTATGGGACTTGTATGATCAAAGCTCTATAAACAGGATAGATTTAGGGTTAGTGTTAGATTTAGAACTAGCATTAGCACTAGTGTTATGGTTAGAGTTATTTTTGTTCAAATTTCTTTGATACTGGGTAGGATTTCTCTTTTACCTAGGCGTATTATGTCCCCCAGTTTTGTGCCTTCCAATTTCAATTGTTCACTGTCAGGAACAGTTTGTAATTTAAAGTTTCACTTCAAGTTGTCCTATATGGGTAAATGAAAATGGAGCTGGTAATCAAGCAGGGTTGGTGCTAGCTGCTTGAAATTTTACACACTCAATCAGTTATCTTTGGGCACTCTCTGGTTCTTCCTAGTGAAAGTTTATCCAAAGCCATGGCAATGAAAATAACATTATGCAAGAGCACTTTAGGAAAACATAGGTGAAATATGCATGTACTGAAACACCTCCCCCAATTATTTTGTCAATTTTTTTATACTGGGCAGGATTTATATGTTACCTTTTCCTATAGGCACCACAAGTTTGGGTCTTCTATGATCAAAGGTACTCTAAACAGGTTAGGATTAGGGTTAGGGTTAGGGTTAGGGTTAGGGCTAGGTTTATAATTAGTGTTGGGGTTAGAGTTAGTGTTGTTCAAATTTCTTTGATACCAGAGAGGATTCAATTTTTACCTAGCCTTACTATATTCCCCATGTTTGGGCCTTCTCAGTTCATGGTTTGCTGTCAGGAACAGTTTGTTTTAAGGTTTCACTTTATCTTAACTTATATATGTAATTGGAAATGGAGCTGGATAACAAATAGGGTTGGTGTTATCTGCTTGAAACTTCACACACTCAATCAGTTCTCTGTGGGCACTTTCTGATTTGTTCCTTGTGAATGTAGCCCTATGCTGAAGCAGGAAAATCATAGGCTTAGGGTGAGGGTGATGTATAGGGCTAGGTTTAGTGTTAGGGTCAGAGTCAGGGTAAGGGTTAGTTTTAAAGTTAGGATTATGTCTCTATTTAGGGCTAAAGTTAGGTCTAGGTGTGGAGTTAGGGTTTGGTTTAAGTTAAAGTTTAGGGTTAGGGCTATGGGTTCGTTTTGTTTTAGGGCTAGGACTAAAGTTAGGGCTAGATTTTGGATTAGTGTTAGAGTTAGGGCTACTTTAGGATGAGATTTAGGATTAGGTTTATAGTTAGATTTAGATTTAGGTTTAGATTTAGGACTAGGGCTAGGGCTAGGTTAGGGTTCTGGATATGGCTAGGAAGAGAGTTAGTTTTAGACTTAGTACCAGGCTTAGGTTATGGTAAGGTTTACAACTAAATTCGGGCTAGGATTATGGCTAGGGTTAGTGTTAGGATTAGGCCTAGAGTTAGGGCTATGTTTAGGGTTAGCATTGGGGTCAAGGTTAAGTTTAGGGAAATGGGTGGTGTTATAACTAGCTTTAGGTATAGGATGAGGGTTAGAATTAGGATTAGTGTTAGGGTAAGTGTTGAGGGTAGGATTAATTTAGGTTTAGGGCTAGAGTGATGGCTAGGGTTTCTGCTAGGTTTAGGGCTAGGATTAGGACTAGGACTAGTGTCAGGTCTAGGGTTATGTTAGGGATAGTTTTAGGATTATTTTATGCCTAGTTCTAGTGATTTACGTTTAGTGTAAGGGTCAGGTTTAGAGCTTGGGGTTTTATTAGGGTTAGTGTCAAGGTTGGCATTTGTTTAGGTTAAAGTTAATGGTTAAGGCTTGAGTTATTGGTAGGTTTAGGTTTAGGGTTAGGGTAATGGATATTGTTAGGTTTAGGTTTCAGTTAAGGTTTAGGGTAAAAAATGGGTTAGGTTAATTGATAGAGTTAGGATTAGCATTAGGGTTAGTGTTATGTTTAGGGTAATGGATAGGTTTAGAGCTCAGGTTAGGGCTAGGTATGGTTTGGACTGAGTCTAGAATTAGGGTTAGGTTTAGGGATAGGGCTAGGCTTTTGTTTAGGGTAAGTATTAGGGTTAGTGTAAGTGTTAGCTTTTGGGCTAGGTTTATGGTTAGGTTAGAATAAAGGTTAGAGTTTAAGCAAGGGTTAGAGCTAGGGAGAGGGTTTGGTTTAAGTTTAGGCCTAGGGTTATGTTTAAGGTTATGGTTTGGTTTAGGGTTAGGGTTATGGGTAGGGTTGTAATTAGGGTTAAGTTTAAGTTTAGGGGAATGGGTAATATTAGATTGTAGGGTTAGGGTTAGGGTATGGGTTAGGGCTATTGTCAGGATTAGGTTTAGTGAAAGGCTTAATGTTTCAGCTAAGGTTAGGGCTATTGCAAGGGTTAAGTTTCGGGTAAGGTCTAGGTTTCATTTATTTTTAAGGTTAGGTTTAATTTTAGGGATACGGTTATAATTAGGGTTAGTGTAAGTGTAATGGATTGGGTTATAGATAATAGTTGGGCTGGGATTAAAGTTAGGATTAGAACTAGGATCAGGGTTAGGTTTTAGGATGGGTCTAGGGCTATGTTTAGTGAAATGGTTTTCCTTGAGCTAGGGTTAGGTTTAAGACACGTATTAGGGTTAGGGTTAGTGTTAGGGCTATGATTAGGGTTAGGGTTATGCTTAGGACTAAGTTTAGGACTAGGATTAGGGCTAGGTTTTATGTTAGGTTTAGGGCTAGGATTAGAACTATGGGTAATGTAAGAGCTAGGGTTATGTTTATGGCTAGTTTTAGGGTTAGAGTTATGGCTAGGTTTTTAATAAGGGTTAAGGTTAAGTTTAGGGTAATGGATAACATTAGAGGTAGGTTAGGGTTAGGGTTAGGGTATGGGTTAGGGCTAGTGTTAGGACTAGGTTTAGTGTAAGGCTTAATATTTCAGCTAAGTTTAGGGCTATTGCAAGTGTTAAGTTTCGTGTTAGGTCTAGGGTTACATTTATGTTTAAGGTTAGGTTTAGTGTTAGGGATAGGTTTATAATTAGGGTTAGCTTAAGGGTAATGGATAGGGTTAGAGCTAACATTTGGGCTAGGATTAAAGTTAGGATTAGAGCTGGGATTAGGGTTAGGGTTTAGGATGGGTCTAGTGATATGTTTAGTGAAAGGGTTTTCCTTGAGCTAGGGTTAGGTCTACAATATGACTTAGGTTTACGGTTAGTGTTAGGGCTATGATTATGGTTAGGATTATGCTTAGGACTAAGTTTATGCCTAGAATTAGGGCTAGGTTTTATGTTAGGTTTAGTTCTAGGGTTAGATCTATCGGTAACGTAAGAGCTAGGGTTATGATTAGGGCTAGTTTTAGGGTTATGGTTATGGCTAGGTCTAATGTTAGGTCTATGTTTTGGGATAGGGTCAGGTTTTGAGCTAGGTTTATTGTTAGGGTAAGGGTCAGTGTTCAGGATAGGGTTAAGCTTAGGGTTATAGCCCGAATTAGGACTAGGTTAACTGTAGGTGTAGGGTTAGTGTTTGGTTTATTTAAGGGTTATTGTGAGGGCTATAGCTAGGAATTTTTTTAGGTGTAGGGCTAAAGTTATAGCTACTTTTAGGATTAACTTTAGGTCTAGGTCTAGGGTTAGGGTTAAATATACATATAGGGTTACCCATAGGGCTAGTTTTAGGGTTTGGTTTAGGGATAGGGTCAGGTTTAGACTCAGGGTAGTGTTAGGGTCAGAATAAGGGTCAGGGTTAGGGTTAGAGCTAGAATGAGTGCTAGGGTTCGGAAGAGTAATATGGTTAGAGTATAAGTCTGGCTAAGATTTAGGGTTAGTATTAGGGTTAGCATTTGTGTTATGGTTTGGCTTTGGGCAAGGGAAAGGGTTAGGGCTAGGTTTAGGGTTAGGTCTAGTGTGAGGGTTAAGATTTGGGTTAAATCTAGGATTAGGGCTTAGATTATGGATATGATTTGTGTTAGGGTTATGGGTAGGGTTAGGACAACGACTAATATATGAACTAGTGTTATGGTTGGGGTTAGTGTTATGGTTACTGTTAAAGCTAGGTCTACTGCTAGACTTAATTTAAGGTTAGGTTAATATTTAGAGATAGAATTAGTGTTATGGTCAGCGTCAGGTTCAGGGTTAGTTTTAGAGTTAGTGTTAGGGCTAATTGTAGGGTTAGAGTTTCTTTTAGAATAAGGGATAATGTTAGGGATATGCTTGGTTTAGTTTTATGACTAGGGCTAGGCATAGTTCAAATTTTAGTATTAGAATTATTTTTAGGACTTTGTTAGAGGTTGGTTTAGGATTATGGTTACAGTTAAATTTAGAGTTAAGTTTATCTTTAGAGTTAGGATTAGGTCTAGGACTAAGGATAGAAGTAGTGATAGAGCTAGGGCAAGAGTTAGTCTTAGGGCTAAGTTTAGGGCTTGGATAGGACTAAATTAGGGATAGGATTAGTGCTAGACTTAGTGTTATTGTTAGGCCTAGGGTTAGGGCGATGGGGTAGGGTTAGGTTTTGGGTTATGGTTAGGTTTAGTGCTAGGGCAAGGGATAGAATTAGGTTTAAATTTGGATTTTGGTTTGGGTTAGGGATAGGGCTAATTTCAATTCCAGAATTATGGTTAAAGATATCTTTAGCATTAGGTTTATGGCTACATCTAGTATAATGGTAGGTTTAAGGTTAATGTAAGGTTTAGAGCTAAAGGTATTATTAGGGTAAGGGTCATTTTAGTGTTTGGGATAGGTTAAGATTTTAAGTTAGGGCTCAAATTAGCATTATGGTTAAAATTAGGGTAATGATAGGGTTAGGTTTAATTATCAGGTTAGGTTTATTGTAATGAATAAGGTTATGAGTAGGTATAGGGTTTGGTTCAAGCCTAGAGGTACCATTAGGGATAGGGTTATGGTTAGGGTAATGAATATGGTTAGAGCTAAGGTTATGGCTAGGGTTATGGTTGCAAATAGTGCTAGTGTTATGGTTAAGGTTAGTGTTATGGTTAAACCACGGTTAGGGCAGAGATTATGGCTAGGATTTGGATTAAGTTAAGGCTTTGGTTAGGGTTATGTCTAATATAAGTACTAGGGATATGATAAAAGCTAGTTTTATGGTTAGGGTTATAGCTAAGTCTAGTGTTAGATTTTGGGTTAGGGTTTGAGTGATGTTTAGAGCTAGGTTTAGGGTTAGGTCAGGTTCAGGTTTAGTTTTTGTTTTTGGCTTAAAACTCAAATTAGGGCTAAGGTTAGGGCTAGATGTATGGTTAAGTTTTGATTTAGTTTAAGGGTCAGGGTTAGGGCTATGGCTTAGTTTTGTATTAGGGCTATGGCTAGAGTTAGGACTTGTTTTAGGATTAGCATTGGGGTTAGGGTTAGGGCTAGTGTTAGGTTTAGTGTAGGCTTATGGTTAGGGTTAGATTTAGATTTAAGGTTAGATCTAGGGTAAGGGCTAGGACTAAGAAAAGGTCTAGGGTTAGGCCTAGGATTAGAACTACGATTAGGATTCCAGTAAGGGATAGGGTTAGAATCAGTCTTATGGCAAGGGTGAGAGTTAGACTTAGTCTTAGGGCTAGGTTAGGATGAGGGTTAGGGATACAGTTAAATTAGGGCTAAGATTAAGGCTAGGGTTAGTGTTATACTTAGGCCCAGTTTTATGGTTAGGGTTATGATTAAGGCTATGTTTAGGGCTAAGTTAAGAGCTAGGGTTTGTTTTAGGGTTAGGGCTAGGATTATGGCTATGGCTAATGTCAGGTCTAGGGTTACCATTAGGGAAATTTTCAAGCTTAGGTTTTTGCCTAGGTCTAGTGTAAGGGTTAGGTTTAGGGTAAGGGTCAGGTTTAGAGCTAGGGAAATTATTAGGGTCATGTTCAGATTTAGGTTTGGTTTTGGTTTCAGTTTAGGGTTAGTGCTCGAATTGGCATTAGGGTTAGGGTTATTGTAATAAGAGGGTTAGGTTTAGGTTTCAGGTTAGGTTTAGGATAATTGATAGGGTTGGGGCTAGTGATAGGGTTAGTGTTAGGCCTAGTGTTAGCATTAGGGTAAGTTTTATGTTTAGGGCAATGGACACAGTTGGAATTTAGTTTAGGGCTAGGGTTATGGTTAGGATTAGGTCTTGAGTTTGGGTTAGGGTGAGGGTTAGAACTAGGATTATGTTTAGCATAAAGGTTAGTTTATGAGCTATGGGTAGGGCTAGAGCAAGGGTCAGGTTAAAGGATTAGCATTTGGGCTAGGGCTAGTGTTAATATTAGGCTTAGGCTTAGGCTTAGGGTTACATTTAGAATTAGGTTTAGATCTATGCTTAGGACTAGAAATAATGATTTCACAATGGTTATGGCTAAGTTTAGGGCTAGGGTTAGGGCTAGGTTTAGGATTACAGTAATGGATAGGGTTAGATGTTGGGATAGGGCTAGTGTGAGAGACAGAGTTAGTCTTATGGCTAGAATTAGGGTTAGGGTTAGGGATAGGATTAAATTTGGGCTAGGATTAGGGCTAGGGTTAGTGTTCATCTTAGGCCTAGAGTTAGGGTTAGGGTTAGTGTTAAGTTTAGGGTAAGGGATGGCATTATAGCTAGGTTTAGAGATAAGGGGAAGTTTAGAATTACGGTTAGTGTTAGGGTTCGTGTTAGGGTAATGATTAAGGCTATGTTTGGGTCTAGGATGAGGGCTATGGCTTATTTTAGTGTTAGAGCTAGGGTTAGGCTAGGGCTAATATCAGATCTAGGGTTATGGTTAAAGATAGTTTTAAGTTTACATTTATGGCTACATGTAATGTAAGGGTTAGGTTTAGGGTTAGGGTCAGTTTTAGAGCTAGGGGTATTATTAGTGTCAAGGTCTGGGTTAGATATTTTGGATAGGTTAACTTTTAAAGTTAGGGCTCAAATTAGCATTATGTTTGGTATTAGTGTAATGATAGGATGAGGTTTAGGGCTTAGGTTTGGTTTAGAATAATGCATAGGTTTAGGATTAGGGATATGATTAAGTTTAGGCCTAGTGTTATGGTTATTGCAAAGGATAGACTTAGAGATAGGGTTAGGGCTAGGGTTATGGTTTTGATTTGGGCTAGGGTTAGGATTAGAGTTAGCATTAAAGCTCTGGTTAGGGCTTGGATTAGGGCTAGGTTTTGAGTTAAGTTAGTTCTAGGGTTAGGAGTAAGGCTAATGTAAGTACCAGGGTTACAATGAGGGTTACATTTAGGGTTAGGGTTAGTGGTAGATCTAGTGTTAGGTTTAGCGTTAGGGTTATGGTGATGTTTAGACTAGGGTTAGTATTATGGTCAGAGTCAGGGTCAGTGTTATTTTTAGTTTTCACCTTAAAACTAGAATTAGAGCTAGGTTAGGGTTAGGGTTAGGGTTGGTTTATGTTAAGGGTTATGTTTACAGCTATTGCTCAGTTTTGTTTTAGGGCTAGTGTTAAAGTTAGATTAAGAATTATGTTTAGAGTTAGGGCTCGGCTTAGGGTTAGGGTTTGATTTAGATTTAAAATTAGATCTAGGTTAAGGCTTCAGCTAATGATAGGGCTAGGGTTAGGTCTGGGTTTAGGGCTAGGATTAGTGTTCCAGTAAGGGATAGAGTTAGAACTAGAGATGGGTCTAGGGTGAGAGTTAGAATTAGTTGTAGGGCTAGAGTTAGGGGTAGGGTTATGAATAGGACTAAATTAGTGCTGAGATTAGGGGTAGGGTTAGTTTTTGGGTTAGGCCAAATGTTAGGTTTAGGGTTAGGATTAAGGCTAGGTTTAGGGTTAGGGATAAGGTTTGGGGTTTGTGTTGGGTTTAGGGCTAGTATTAGGGCTATGGCTAATGTCAGGTCTAAGCTTATGGTTGGAGATAGTTTTAGGATTAGTTTAATGGCTAGGTCTATTGTAAGGGTTAGGGTTAGTGTAAAAGCCATCCTTAGAGCAAAGAAATTTATTAGGGTCAGGGTCAGTGTTAGAGTTTGTTTGAGGTTAGGTTTTAGGGTTAGGGCTTGAATTAGCACTTGGGGGTGGGTTAGGGTAATTAAAAGGGTTTTTTTAGAGTTAACATTCGGTTTAAGGTAATTGATAGGGTTAGGGTTAGCTATAGGATTAAGGTTAGGACTAGGTTCGCATTAGGGTAATGGTTATAATTAGTATAATGCTTAGGATTATAGCTAAGTTTAGGGCTAGGTTTATGGTTAAGAATAGGTTTAGAAATAGGTTTACGGTTATGGTTAAAACTAGGGTTAGGTTTAGGTTTATGCTTAGCATAAGGGCTATGTTTTGAGCTATGGTTAGGGCTAGGGTGAGGGTTAGGTTTAGGGTTACTTCAAGGGATAAGATTATTGTACTCATAAGGTTAGGGTTAGGATTAGGTCTATTGACATTATTAGGGATAGGGTTAGGATTAGGGTAATTTATACGATTAGATGTAGATTTAGGGCTATGTTTAAGGTTAGATTGAGGTTTAGGATTAAATTTAGGGCTATTGTTATGTTTAGGTTTATATTAAGGGTTAGGATTTGAGCTAGAGTTAGGTCTATGGCAAATGTGAGGTTTAAGGTTAGGTGTAGGGTTAGTTTTCCAGTTAGGTTTAGGTTTAGCATTAAGATGATGATTATCAATAAAGTTAGATTTAGGATTAGAGTAATGAGTTGGTTTAGAACTAGGTTTAGGGCTAGGGTTAAAGTTAGGATTAGGGCTAAGTTTAGGGTTAGATTGAGGGATAGGTGTAGGTTTAAGTTTAGAGTAATGTTTAGGCTTTGAGCTAGGATTAGGACTAAGGTGAAGGTTAGGTTAGGGTTAGGGCTAGGGTTAGGGTTAGGGTTATGCTTAAGGCTTGATTTAGGTGTATGATTAGCTCTAGGTTTTGTGTTAGGTTTTGACCTAGGGTTAGGGCTATGGGTAATGTAAGAGCTAGGGTTATGTTGAGAGCTAGCTGTAGGTTTAGGGTTATGGCTAGGTGTAGTGTTAGGTTTAGATTTTTGGGTAGGTTCAGATTTACATATAGGTTTACTCTAAATGCAGGGTCAGGTTTTGGGTTAGAGTTAGTGTTAGGGTTACAGCCAGAGGTCTTTGTTTAGTTCTAGGGTTAGGGTTAGTGTTTGAGGAATGTTAAAGGTTATTGTTATGGCTAGGACTATGTTTATGTTTAGGTCCAGGGCTAGAGTTAAGGCTAGATTTAGGATTTGGTTTAGGTCTATGGCTAGTCTGAGGGTTTGGTCTAGGGATAGGTTCAGTTTGAGACCTAGGGTTAATGTTAGGGTCAGAATAAGGTTCAGGGTTATCGTTGGTTTTGTGATAGGGTTAGAGCTAGAATGAGGGCTAGGGTTAGGACTATTAATAGGGTTAGGGTTTTGGTTAGCTTAAGGATTAGAGATAGGTCTAGGGTTACCATTAGGGTTAGGGTTTTTATTAGGTTAAGAGATAGCCGTAGAGGTAGGACTAATGCTAGAGTTAGTGTTAGTGTTAGGGCTAAATACAGTTTTAGAGCTCAGATTAGGGTTAGTTTTTGTGTTAGGGTTAGGTCGAGATTTGGGCATTGGCTAATGTAAGAGCCAGGGTTACAATTAGGATTAGTTTTAGGTTGAGGGTTATGGGTAGGTCTAGTGTTTGGTTTAAGTTTAAGGTTAGGGTAATATTTAGAGATAGGTTTACTGTTATATGAGTCAGCATTAGGGTTAGTTTAAGGGTTAGGATTAGGACTCAAATAAGGGCTAGGGTTACTGTAGTGTTTGGTTTAAGGTGAGAGCTGTGTTTAGAGCTAGGGTGAATGTTAGGATATCAGTCATGTCAGGGTTACCTTTAAGGTTAGGGTTGTGACTTGAATTAGGGCTAGGGTTACTGTTAGGGTTTGGTTGAAGTTTAGGGTGGTCTTTAGAGCTAGGGTCTGTGTTAGGATATGAATCTCAGCATTAGGATATGAGTCAGGTTCCGGGTAAGTTTTAAGCTTAGAGTTAGGACTCGAATTAGGGCCAGGGTTATGTCTAGATGTAGTGTTAGTGTTTGGTGTAAGTTAAGGTTTAGGGTTAGGGCTGTTGCTTAGTTTTGTTTTAGTCATAGGTTTAGGGTTTGGGCTAGTTATAAGATTAGCATTTGGGTTAGGGTTAGTGTTAGTTGTAAGGCTTATGCTTTAGGTTAGGTTTAGATTTGGATTTAGCATTAGATCTAGATTTAAGGCTAGGTCTAACTATAGGGAAAGGGTTGGGGCTAAGGTTATGGTTATGGTAACAGATAGGGTTAGATCTAGGGCTAGCATTAGGGTGAGAGTTAGAGTTATTCTTAGGGCAAGATTTTGGTTAGTTTTAGGGATAGGGCTAAGTTAGGGCTAGGATTAAGGCTAGGGTTAGTGTTCAGCTTAGGCCTAGTGTTAGGGCTAGGGTTATAGTTAATTTTAGGGTAAGGTATGATGTTATAGCTAGATTTAGAGGTAGGGTGAGGGTTAGAATTAGGGTTAGGGCTAGGGTTAGGGTTAAGGTTATGATTATGACTTAGTTTATTGCTAGGATGAGGGCTAGGGTTTGTTTTAAGTCTAGAATTAGAGCTAGGGCTAATTTCAGGTCTAGTGTTTCAGTTTGGGGTAGATTTAGGGATAGGTTTGTGTCTAAGTCTAGTGTAAGTGTTAGGCTTAGGATAAGGGCCAGGTTTAGAGCTAGGTGTATTTTTAGAATCACTATCATGGTTAATGTTTGTTTTACATTAAGGTTTAGGGATAGGGCTCAAATGAGCATAAGGTTTAGGGTTATATTTAGAGTAATTGATTGGGTTAGGTTTAGGTTTCAGGGTAGGTTTAGGGCAATGGAGAGCTTTAGGGTTAGCAAAAGGATTAGGGTTATGCCTAGTGTTAGCATTACGATTAGGGTTATCATAAGGATACTATAAGTGTTAGAGCTATCGTTACGGCTAGGTTTAGGTTAGGGTTATGGCTAGAGTTAGGTTAGGGTTTTGGGTTAAGGCTATTAACCCTAGCTTATGGTAGGGATATGTTTAGATTTAGGATAAAGGTTAGGTTTTGAGCTAGGTTTAGGTCTAGGACGATGGTTATGTTAGTGTTATGGTCAGGGTTAGGTATAGGGTTAGGGCTAGGGATTTCATTAGGTTTAGGATAAGGTTTAGTGTAATAGATTGGGTTAGATGTAAGGTTAGCTTTATGGTTAAGGTTAGTTTAAGATTTAAGTTTAGTTTTAGGCCAAGGTTTACTTTTGGTTTTAGGGTAAGAGATAGGTTTTGAGTTAGGGTTAAGGCGATGGCAAGTTTTAGGGTTAGGTCTGGGGTCAGATTTAAGGTTTGGGTTAGGGTCTCAGTTAGGGTTAGGGGTAGGGTTATAATTAGGGTTATGTTAGAGTTAGGGTAATGGCTAGGGTTAGAGCTAGTGTTAGATCTAGTGTTAAGGTTAGGATTAGGGCTACAGTTTTAGTTATTGTTAGGGATAATGCTAGGGTTATGTTTAGGCTAAGGGTTAGTTTTAGGGTGAGGGTTATGCTTACGGTAGGTTTAGGCCTCGATTAGGGTTAGGGTTATGTAAGTTTTTTTTTTTTTTTTTAGGTTTAGGCCCAGGGTTAGTGCTATGTGTAATGTAAGATGTAGGTTTTTGATTAGAGCTAGTTTTAGGGTTAGGGTTATGGCTAGGTCTAGTATTAGGTTTAGGTTTTCTGTTAGGGTAAGGTTTAGAGCCAGGTTTAATATTAGTATCAGGCCCAGGGTTAAGGTTAATGTTAGGGTTAGGTGAAAGCCAGAATAGGACTAGGGTTTGGTCTATTGGTAGGGTTAGTGTTTGGTTTAGGTTAAGGGTTATGGTTAAGGCAAGAACTAAGTTTTGGTTTAGGTCAAGGGCTAGAGTTATAGCTAGATGTAGGATTAGGTTTAGGTATAGAGCTACTGTTAGTGTTAGGTTTAGATATAAGTTTACTGGTAGGGCTAGTTACAGGTTTCAATTTTAGTTTAGGGTCAGGTTTAGTCATATAATTAATGTTAGAGTAAGAATAAGGGTGAAGGTTAGGGTAAGGTTTTGGGTTAGGGTTAGATCTAGAATGAGGGCTAGTGTTAGGACTAGTAATAGGGTTATTGTTTGGGTTTGGCTAAGGAGTAGGATTAGGACTAGAGTTATCATTATGAATAGGGTTTGGCTTAGGGTAATGGATTGATTTAGATTAGAGCTAGGAATAGAGCTAGGATTATTATTAGGTTTAGGGATAGTTTTAGGGTTAAGGTTAGGCTTAAATCTAGTGTTAGTGCTCTGATTAAGGCTATTTTTGAGTTAGAGTTAGGGCTAGGGTTTGGCTAAAGGCCAAAGTAAGAACTAGGGTTACGATTAGGGTTAGTTTTAGAGTTAGGGTTTTTGCTAGGTTAGCGTAAGTTTTAGGGTTAGGGTGATATTTAGAGCTGGGTTTGTGTTTGAATATGAGTCAGGTGAGGGTTGGTTTTAGGCCTATGACTCAAATTAGAGCTCGGGTTATGGCTATTTTTGGGTTAGGGTTTGTTTTAGGTTAAGGTTTAGGGTTAGTACACTGGCTCGGTTTTGTTTTAGGGCTACAGCTTGGATTAGGGCTAGTTTTTGGATTAGCAATAGTGTTAGAGCTAGTGGTCGAATGAGGTTTAGACTTAAGTTTAGGGTTAGATGAGTTATGCTTAGATCTAGGATTAGGGCTATAGCTAGGGTTAAGGTTCGGGTTAGGTCTATTGTGAGGGTTATGATAACGAATAGGGTTATAAATAGAAATAGGGCTAGGTTGTGAGTTAGAGTTAGTCTTAGGGCTAGGTTTAGGGGTAGGGTTAAGGTTAGGGTTCAAATAGGGCTAGGATTAGTGCTATGAAAAGTGTTAGGTTTAGGCCTATGGTTAGGGCTAGTGTTAGGGTTAGTTTTAGGGGAAGGGATGGGATTATATAGCTAGGTTTAGTGCTAGGGCAGGGTTATATTTATGGATAGTCTAGGGTGAGTGTTCGGGTTAGGATTAAGTCTAGGTTTTGGTATCAGATAAAGGCTAGAGTCTGTGTTAGAGTTAGGGCTAGGATTAGGGCTAGGGCTAATGTCAGGTTTAGGGATATGGTTAGGTACAGTGTTATTGATAGGTTTATGGCTAAGTCTAGTGTAAGGGTTAGGTTTAGGGTAGGGGCTAGGTATGGAGCTAGGTTATTATTAGGGTCATAGTCTAGGTTAGGGTTTGGTTTGGGTTAAGGTTTAAGGTTAGGGCTCAAATTAGCATTAGGGTTAGGGTTTGGGTTAGAGAATGAATAGAGTTAGGTTTACAGTTCAGGTTAGGTTTAGTGTTAGGGATAGGGTTAGGGTTAGGCATAGAGTTAGCATTTGGTTTAGCTTATGTTTAGAGTAATGTATAGGTTTAGTTCTAATGTTAGGGCTTAGGTTAAGGTAAGAATCAGGGCTATGGTTTGGGTTACTCCTAAAGTTAGTGTTAGGGTTAGGTTTAGGGTAAGTGTAAGGGTTTGAGTTAGGGTTAGGGATAGCGTGATGGTTGGCATTAGAATCATGGATAGGTTTGTGTTAGGGTTAGGGTTAGAGTAAGGGCTAGGGTTAGGGTTAGGTTTAGGGTTATGTTTAAGGAAATGGTTACAGTTATGATTAGGGATAGGGTTAGGGTTAGGGTTAGAGCTAGGGTGATGTTTAGGGTAAGAGTAGGATTTTGAGCTAGGCTTAGGGTTATAGCAAGCATTAGTTTTAGGGTTTGGTCTAGGATTAGGGTTAGGGTTATGCTTAGGTCTAGGTTTAGAGCTTGTATTAAGGCTAGGTTTTGTGTGAGGTTTATGGCTAGTGTTAGGGCTATGGGTAATGTAAGAGCTAGGGTTATGGTTATGACTATTTTTTTGGGTTAGTGTTATAGACATGTCTAGTGTTAGGTTTAAGTGTTGGGTTAGGATACGTTTTAGAGATAGGGTTTGTGTTAGGGTAAGTGTCAGTGTTTAGGTTAGCATTGGGTTAGGGCCAGAATTAGAACTAGGGTTTGGTCTAGGGATAGGGTTAGACTTTGCATTAGGTTAATGGTTATTTTAGGGATATGGCTAGGTTTTTGCTTAGGACTAGGACTAGATTTATGGCTATATTTAAGTTTAGGTCTAGTGCTAGTGTTATGTTTAAGTTTAGGTATAATTTTACTGGTAGGTCTAGTGTTAGGGTTCGGTTTAGTGTTAAGGTCAGGCTTTGACCTTGGGTTAGTGTTAGGGTCAGAATAAGGGTAAAGGTTAGGCTTAGGCTTCGGGTTAGGTTAAAGATGGAATGAGGGCCAGGTTTAGGACTAGTAATAGAGTTAGGGTTTGGGGTAAGCTAAGGATTAGTGTTAGAACTAGGGTAGCATAAGGGTGAGAATTTGACTTAGGGTAATGTATCAGTTTAGAGCTAGGGTTTGGGTTAGTGTAAGCGTTAGGATTAGGGTTAGGGTTACAGTTAAATCTAAGGTTGATGCTCAGTTTAGGGCTGGGTTTTGTGTTACAGTTAGGGCTATGGCTAATGTAAGAACTAGCTTCATGTTTAGGGATAGTTTTAGGGTGAGGATTAGGGCTAGGTCTAGTGTTTGGGTTAAGTTTAGTGTTAGGGTGATTTTTAGAAGTAGTTTTAGGGTCAGAGTCAGGCTCAGAATTAGTTGTAGGGATAGGGTTAGGACTAGGTGTAGCATTAAGATTGGGTTTAGGTTAAGAGTTAGTATTAGGACTATAGCTCAGTTTTGTTTGTGGGCTATGGCTAGTTCAAATTAGAATTAGGGTTAGGGCTAGAGATAGAGTGAGATTTAGGTTTAGAATTAGGGATAGATTTAGGGTTAAGTTTAGTTCTAGGTTTAGGACTAGAGCTAGGGTTAGGACTAAGGTTAGGGCTAGTGTTAGAGTTAGGCAATAGATAAGGTTGGTACCAGAATTAGGTCTAGGGCTAGAGTTGAGGTTAGTCTTAGGGCTAGGGTTAGAGTTAGGGTTACAGTTAGCAATAAATTAGGGCTAGGATTAGAGCTATGGTTAGTGTTAAGATTAGGCCTAGAGTTAGGTTGAGGGTTATTGTTAGTGACAGTGTTAGGGTTAGGGTTAGTGTTAGGCTTAGGGGAAGGGATGTGTTTATACCTAGGGTCAGAACTAGGGCAAGGGTTGATATTAGGATTTGGGCTAAGGCTAGGGTTAAGGATCAGGGTTAGGATTAAGTCTAGTTTTAGGGCTAGGATGAGGGCTCAGGTTTGTGTTAGGTTTAAGGCAAGAATTTGGTAGAGCCTAGAGTGAGGTCTAGGCCTACGGTTACAGATACTGTTAGGGTTAGATATTTAGCTAGGTCTAGTTTAAGGTTTATGTTTAGGGTAAGAGACAGGTTTAGAGCTAGGTGTGTTATTAGAGTCAGTGTCTTGTTCAGAGTTTGGGTTAGGTTTTGGTTTAATTTTAGGGCTCGGATTAGCATTAGGGTTAGGGTTAGGGTTAGGGTTAGCATAATTTATAGGGTTAGGTTTAGTGTTCAGGTTAGGTTTAGGTAATGGATAGGGATAGTTTTAGTGATAGCTTTAGGGTTAGGCCTAAATGGATAGGGTTAGATTTAGGTTTAGGACTATGTTTTGTGTTAGGTTTAGCATAACTCTTAGGGTTTGAGCTAGGATTAGGACTATGGCAAGGGTTAGGTTTACGGTTAGGTCTAGGGTTAGGTTTACTGTTAGGGTTAGAGTAGGTTTAGGGTTAGGACTAGGGTTAATTTTAAAGTTAGTGTTATAGTAGGTTTAGGATTAGGGCTGGTTTTATCATGACATTTATAGTTAGGATTAGAGTAATGGGTGGGGTTAGAGCTATGTTTACAGCTATGTTTGGTTTAGGTTTATGCTAAGGGTATTGGATAGGTTTAGGTCTAGTGTTATGGTTAGGATTAGGGCTAGGGTTATGGTTAGGGTTAGCCCTAGGGTTAGGGTTAGTGTTAGGTTTAGGGTAAGTGTTAGGGATTGAGCTATGTTTAGGGCTAGGGCAACGGTTAGGGTTAGTGTCAGATTTAGGTTTTAGGGATTAGGGTTAAGTTTAATGCTAGATTTAGCACTATGGTTAGGGTTATGATTAGGGTAATGGATAGGGTTAGATCTAGAGTTAGGGCTAGAATTATGGTTAGGATTAAGTCTAGGTTTAGGTTTAGGGTTAAGGCCAATTTTAGGGTTTGGTTCAAGTATAAGACAATGGTTAGGGCTTGGTTTAGGATTACGGTTACAACAAGATGTAGGGTTCAGTTTAGGGCTAGGTTTTGTGTTAGGTTAAGGCTAGAATTAGGGCTATGGCTAATGTAAGAACTGGAGTTATGATTTGGGCTACTTTTAGGGCTATGTTTAGGGCTAGTTTTAGTTTTAGATTTAGGTATACTTTTAGGTTGACGTTAGAACTAGGGTGTGTGTAATGTCAGAGTCAGGCTCAAGGGTAGTTTTAGGGTTAGGTTAAGACTGGAATTAAGGCTAAGGTTAGGGCTAGGTGTAGGGTTAGGTTTTGGTTTAGGTTAAGGTTTAGGGATAGGGCTAGGGCTCCATTTTGTTTTAGGGCTTGAACTAGATTAGGGCTAGTTTTAGGACTAGTGTTAGTGTTAGGGCTAGTGTTAGTGTGAGGTTTAGGCTTAGGGTAAGTGTTGGACTTAGAGTTATGGTTAGTTCTAGGGTTAAATCTAGGACTAGTGTTAGGGCTAAGGTTAGGGCAAGTATTAGGGTTATGATAAGGGATAGAGTTAGATCTAGGAATAGGGCTAGGGTGAGATTTAGAGTTAGTCTTAGTGTTAGTGGTAGCGTTAGGGCTAAATTAGGGATAGGATCAGGTCTATGATTAGTGTAAGTGATGAGTGTTGGGTTAGAGTTAGAGTTAGATTTGGGGGAAGGTATGGGGTTATAGCAAGATTAAGAAATAGGGTGAGGGTTAAATTTCGGGATAGGGCTAGAGTTAGGTTTCAGGTTAGTATCAAGTCCAGGTATAGGGCTAGGATTAAGGCTAGTGTTTGGGTTAGGGTTATGGCAAAAATTAGGGCTAGGGCTAATATCAGGTTTAGGGCTATGATTAGGAATAGATTTCTGGTAAGATTTATGTCTAGGACTATTGTCAGAGTTAGGTTTACGGTGAGGTTCAAGTAGAGGGCTAGGGGTACTGTAATAGTCAGAGTCAGGTTTTTATTTTGGATTAGGTTGAGTTTTAGGGTTATGGCTCAAATAAGCATTAGGTTTGAGTTAGGGTTAGGGTAATGGATAAGGTTATGTTCAGGCTTCAGGTTAGGTTTAGGGCTCAGGTTAGATTTAGGGTAAAGGATAGGGTTAGGGTTAGGCCTAGGGTTAGCATTAGGTTTATTGTTATCATTAGGGTAATGGATAGGGCTAGAGCTAGGGTTAGGGCTAGGGTTATGTTTAGGATTAGGGCTAGAGTTAGATTTAGGGTTAGGGTTAAGGAAAGTGTTAGGTTTAGGTATTGGTTAGGGTTTGAGCTAGATTTAGTGCTAAGGATAGGGTTAGGTTTAGGATTAGGTCTAGGGTTAGGATTAGGATAATCATTAGGGTAAAGGTAATGAACATATTTAGATGTCGTGTTAGGTTTAGGTTTAGGATTAGGGCTAGGGTTAGTGTTAAGTTTAGCATAATTTTTAGAGTTTGAGCTAGTGTTAGGACTACGGCAAGGGTTAGGTTTATGGTTAGGTCTTTGGTTAGGTTTACAGTTAGGGTTAGAGTAGGTTTAGGGTTAGTTCTAGGGTTATCATGACATTTGTGGTTAGGTTTAAGGTAATGGGTGGGGTTAGAGCTAAGATTAAGTCTAGTTTTAAGTTTAGGATTAGCACTAGGCTTAGGGTTAAGTTTAGGCTTATAATTTTTTTTATGGTTGGATTAAGGGTAAAGGTCAGGGATTGAGTAAGTGTTAGAGCTAGGTTGATGTTTCAGGTTAGAATCAGAGAATGGGATAGAGTTAGGGTTAGGGTTAGGGTTAGCACTAGGTTTAGCCTTAGGTTTAGGGTTATGGTTAGTGTAATGGATAAAGTTAAAGCTAGAATTTTGGCTATGGTTATGTTTCGGATTAGGGCTAGGATTGGGGTAAGTTTTGGGCTAGGGTTATGTTTAGGGTAAGGTCTAGGGTTTGAGCTAATGTTACTGCTATGGCTAGGTCAAGGACTAGGTTCAGCCTTAGGTCTAGGGACAGGATTATTTTTAGGTTTAAGGTTAGGGCTAGGGTTATCATTAGCGTTAGGATAAAGGTTAGTGTAATGCATATGGTTAGATGTAGGTGTAGGTTTAGGTTTAGGTTTAGGGTTATATTTAGTTTTAGGGTTAATGTTAAGGGTACGGATAAGTTTAGGTTTATGGTATGGGTTAGGTTTTGACCTAGGGTTAGGGCTATGGTGAGTGTTCATTTTAGAGTTAGGTCTATTGTTAGTTTTCTGGTTAGGATTAGGTTTATGGTTAGGGTTAAGGCTAGGGTTACTGTTAGGGTTCAGTTTAATGTTAGTGTCATGTTTAGAGCTATAGTGATTGTTAGGTTATGAGTCACGTTCAGGGTTATTTTATAGGTTAGGTTTAGGAATCAATTAGGGCTAAAATTAATTTTTGTTGTATTTTAGTTTTTGGTTTAAGTTAAGGTTTAGGATTACATCTATTGCTCAGTTTTGTTTTAATCCTAGGGTTAGTTAGGGCTATTTTTACAATTAGTATTAGGGTTAGGGCTAGTGTTAATGTTAGGATTAGACTTTCAGTTAGGGTTACATTTATAATTAGGTTAGATCTAGGATTAGGTTAGGATTAAGGATAGGGCAAGGGTTAGGTCCAGGTTTAGAGTTATGGAAAGGGATAGGTTTAGAACTAGGGATAAGTCTAGTGTGAGAGTTAGAGTTAGTGATAGGTCTAAAATTAGAGTTAGGGTTTGGGATAGGGTTAAATTAGGTTTAAGATTAGGGCTAAGGTTAGTGTTCAGCTTAGGCCTAGTGATAGAGATAGGGTTACGTTTAAGTTTAGGATAAAGAATGACATTATAGCTAGGTTTAGACGTAGGGTGAGGGTTAGAGTTAGGGTTAGGGCTAGGGTTGGGTTAGGGCTATGATTAAGGCTAGGTTTAGGTCTAGGATGAGGGTAATTTTTTGTATTATAATAAGGGCTAGGATTAGTGCTAGGGCTAAAATCAGGTCTAGGGTTATGGTTAAAGATATTTTTAGGGTTAGGCTTATTGCAACATCTAGTGTAAGGGTTAGGTTTACAGTAAGGGTCAGGTTCAGAGCTCGGGGAATTATTAGCATTAGGATTTGGCTTAGGTAAGGATTTAGGTTTATGGCTCAAATTAGCATTAGGTTTAGGGTTAGGTTATAGTTAGGATTTGTTTTAAGTTTCAGGTTTGGTTTAGGGTAATTGATACAGTTAGCATTAGTAATAGGGCTAGGGTTAGGCTCAGAGTTACCACTATGGTTAGGTTTGTGTTTAGGGTATTTAGTAGGGTCAGAGCTCAAGTTAGAACTAGAGATATGGTTAGGAATATGCCTTGAGTTAGGATGATATTTACTGTTACAACTAGGGTTAGGGTTAGGTTTCGGGTTATGTTTAGCATAAAGTTTAAGTTTTGAGCTAGGGTTAGGGCTAGGTTTAGGGTTAGGTTTAGGGATAGGATTATGGTAGGTTTAGGTTTAGGGTTAGAGTTCTGGCTAGGGTTATCATTAATGTTAGGATTAGGGTTAAGGTAATGGATAGGGTTAGGTTAGGTTTAGATTTGGTTTAGAGTTAGAATTAGTGATAGAGTTAGAATTAGAGCTATGGTTTTGTTTAGGTTTATGGTTATTTTTATGGTATGATTTACAGTTAGGGCTATGCTGAGTTTAATTTTAGGGTTATATCTATGGTTAGTTTTCTGGTTAGGGTTAGGTTTAACATTAGTGTCTGGGCTAGGATTATCAATAAGTTTATGTTTAGGGTTAGGGAAATGGGTAGATTTAGAGCTAGGTTTAGGGCTAAGCTAAATGTACGATTTGGGCTAGGGTTAGGGTGAGAGTTAGGGATAGTTCTAGGCTTATGTTTAGGGTAAGGTTTAGGCTTTGACCTATCTTAGGACTAAAGTGAGTGCTAAGGTTAAGTATAGGGATAGTGTTAGGGTTAGGTTATGTTTAGGGCTAGGTTTAGGCCTAAAATTAGCTCTATGTTTAGAGTTAGGTTTAGGCCTATGGTTAGGTCTACGGTTAATATAAGATCTAGCATTATGATTAGGGCTAGTTTTAGGGTTAGGGTTATGCCTGGGTCTAGAATTAGGTTTAGTTTTTGGTTAGTTTCAGGTTTATAGTTAGTTTTAGTGTTAAAGCCAGGGTCAGTGTTAGGGTTAGAGTTAAAGATAGGGTTAATGCCACAATTAGGACCAGGTTAAGGTCTAGAGGTAGAGTTAGTGTTTGGTTTAGGTAAAAGTTTTTTTTTTTTTTTTTTTTTTTTGGCTAGGGCTAGGATTTTGTTTAGGTCTAGATCTAGAGTTCAGGCTAGATTTAGGATTAGGTTTAGGTCTAGAGCTAGTAGTAGGGTTAAGTTTAGGTATAAGGTTACAATTAGGGCTAGTGTTAGGGTTTGATTTAGGGTTAGGGCCAGGTTTAGTTCTTGGGTTTATGTTATGGTCAGAATAAGGGTCAGGGTTAGGGTTAGGGTTTGGGATACCATTAGAGATTGAATGAGATCTAGTGTTAGGACTATTTCTAGGGTTAGGATTTGGTTAGCCTAAGGATTATAGATATGTCTATGGTTACCATTAATGTTAATGTTTTGCTCAGTTTAAGGCATAGAGTTAGGGTTAGGGTTAGGTTTATGGTTAGGGTTAAAGCTAGGTTTAGGGCTCAGATTAGGTATAGTATTTGTGTGAGGTTTAAGGCTAGGTTTAGGGCAATGGCTAATATAAGAACAAGGGTTACAATTAAGGTTAGGGGTAGGGGTAGGTCAATTGTTATTGTTAGATTTAAGATTAGGGTGATATTTGTATTTAGGGTTAGTGTTAGGATATCAGGTCAGTGTTAGTTTTAGGGTTAGTGTTAGGACTCAAATTAGGGCTAGGTTTACTGTTAGGTTTCAGTTTAATTTATGATGGTGTTCAGAGCTAGGATGAGTGTTAGGATATAAGTCAGGTTCAGGGTTATTATTAAGGTTATGATTAGGACTCGAATTAGGGCTAGGGTTAGATCTAGGTGTAGTGCTCAGTTTGATTTAAGTTAAGGTTAGTGTGAGGCCTTTTGCTTGGTTTGGTTTTAGTGCTATTGTTAGTGTTAGGGCTAGTTTTATGATTACCTTTAGGGTAAGGTCTAGGGTTATGGTTAGGTTTAGAATTAATGCTAGATTTAAGGCTAGGATGAGGGCTAGGTTTTGTGTTAGGTTTAGAGCAATAATTAGTACTAGGACTAATGTCAGGTCTAGGTTTATAGTTCATGATATTTTTAGTGTTAGGTTTATAGCTAGGTCAAATTAAAATGTTATGTATAGGGAAAAGGTCAGATTAAGAGCTGGGGTATTATTAAGGTCAGGGTCAGGGTTTGGGTTAGGTTAAGGTTTAGAGTTAATGCTCAAATTATCATTAAGTTTAGAATTAGGGTTAGGATAATGGATAGTGTTAGGTTTAGGTTTCAGTTTAGGTTTAAGGTAATGGATATGTTTAGGGTTTGTGATAGATTTCAGGTTAGGCCTAGGGTTAGTATTATGGTTATGGTTATTGTTAGGGTAATTTATAGGGGTAGAATTAGGGTTAGGGCTAGGATAATGGTTAGGATTAGGGCTAGAATTAGGGTTAGGTTCATGGTTAGGGCGAGGGTTACACTTAGGTTTAGGTTTAGGGTACAGTTTAGGGTTTGAGCTAGGATTTTTGCTATGGCTAAGTTTAATTTAGGGTTTGGTCTAGAGTTATAGTCATGGTTAGTGTAATGGTTAGGGCTAGGGTTATCATTAGGGTTTGGGTAATAGGTTTAGATGTCAGTTTAAAGATAGGTTTTGGTTTATGTTAGCGTTAGGTTTAGGTTTTGAATTCGGTTTAGAGTTTGATCTAGCTTAGATTTAGGGTCAGGGTTAGATTCACTGTTAGTTCTAGGATTAGGCTTATGTTTAGGGTTAGGGTAGGTTTAGCTTTATGTCTTGTGTTATCATTAGGGTTAAGTTTACAGTTAGGGTATTGAGTAGGGTGGGAACTAGGGTTGGGGCTAGGGTTAGGGCTAGGATTAGGGCTGGTGTTAGGGTTAGGGTCAGGCCTTGGGTTAGTGTTATGTTTAGGTTAAGTATAAGGATTAGGGATTGAGCTAGGTTTAGGCCTAGGGTGAGGGTTAGGTTTACAGTCTGGGCTAGGGTAGACTTAGGGTTAGGTTTAGGGCTAAAGTAAGAATTAGTTTTAGGGTTATTGTTAGTGTAATGGATATATTTAGAGCTAGGTTTAAGCTATGGTTACAGTTAGGATTAGGGCTAGGTTTATCGTTAAGGTTATGCTTAAGTATGATGTTATAGCTATCTTTAGAACTAGGGCAAAAGTTAAAATTAGGGTTAGGTCTATGGTTAGGGTTAGTTTTAGGATTAAGGTTAAGATTAGGGCTAGGATTAGGGCTAGAGTTTTTTTTTTTTTAGGGTTAAGGCTTCATTAGGGCTAGGGCTAAAGTCAGGTCTAGGGTTATGGTTAGAGACATTTTGAGAATTAATATTATTAGGGTTAGGATTAGGTTTATGGATATGATAAGGTTTAGAGTTCAGTTTAGATTTAGAGTAATGTGTAGGTTTAAATTTTGGAATAGGTTTAGTGTCATCCTAGTGTTAGCATTAGGGTTAGGATTAGCATTAGGGTAATGTATAGGGTTACAGCTTGGGTTAGGACTAGGTTTATGGTTAGGATTAAGGCTAGGGTTAGGGTTATGTTTTGGGTTATGTCAAGGGTTAGGTTTAGAGTTAGATTTAGGGTAAGGGTTAGAGCTAGAATTAGGGTTATGGTTAGGGTTAAAGGTAGTGTTTGGGCTCCAATTAGGGATAGGTTTGGGGTTAGGTTAGGGCTAGGTTTAGGGCTATAACCAATGTAAAAACTAGGGTTATGATTAGAACTAGTTTTTGGGTTAGGGTTATGGCTAGGTCTAGGGTTAGGTTTAGGTTGAGGTTTTGAGTGATGTTTAGAGCTAGGGTTAGTGCTAGGGTCAAAGTCAGGGTCAGGGTTTGTTTTAGGGTTAGGGATAGGACTCGAAGTAGAGGTAGGTTTAGGGCTAGGTGTAGGCTAAGGGTTCAGTTTTATGTTAAAATTTAGGGTAAGGGCGATGGCTCAGTGTTTTTGTAAGGCTAGGTGTAGTTTAGGGCTAGTTTTACGCCTAGCATTAGTGTTATGGCTTGCGTTAGTGAGAGGTTTAGCTTAGGGTTAGGGTTAGATTTAGATTGGGTTAGATATAGGATTAGGGCTAGAGCTAGTGTTAGGGCTAATGTAAAGGCAAGCGATAGGATTATAGTAAGGGACAGAACTAGAGATAGGACTAAGGCAAGAGTTTGATTTTGTCTTCGGGCTAGGGTTAAGTTAAGTTTAGGGCTAAATTACAGCTAGGATTAGGTCTAGTGTTTGTATTAGGGTTAGGCCAAGTTTTAAGCTTAGGTTTAGGTTTAGGTATAGGGTTAGGTTTAGGGGAAGGGATGGGAATAGAGCTAGTTTAAGAGCTAGGTTGAAGGTTAGAATTTCGGTTAGGGCAAGGGTAATGGTTTGGTTTAGTAATGAGTCTAGGTTTAGGGATAGGATGAGGCTAGGGCTTGTTATAGGGTTATAGCAAGAATTAGGGCTAGGGCCAGTATCAGGTCTAGGCTTACATTAGGGATAGATTGAGGTTTACATTTTTGGCTAGGTTTAGTGTAAAAGTTCTGTTTAGGGTAAGGGTCAGGTTTAGATCTAGAGGTATTATTAGAATTAGAATAAGGTTTCAGGATTGGTTTAGGTTAGAGTTTAGGTCTAGAACTTGAATTAGCATTAGGGTTTGTTTAGGGTAATGAGAGGTTTAGGTTTAGGGTTTATGTTAATTGTAGTGTAATTGATAGGGTTAGAGTTAGCAAAAGACTTAGGGTTAGGCCTAGGGTTAGCATTAGGTTTACGGTTGTGCTTAGGATAATGGATAGGGTTAGGGCTAGGGTTATTTTTTGTATTAGGGCTAGAGTTGGGATTAGGCCTAGGGTTATGGTTAGGTTTAGGTATAGGATATGGTTTAGAGTTTGAGCTAAGTTTAGCTCTAGGTCAAGGGTTAGGTTTAGGGTTAGGTCTAGGTTATACTTACGGTTAGCGTCAAGGTTAGTGTTAAGGTCAGGGCTAGGGTTACCATTAGGTTTAGGGTATTGGACAGGGTTTAATGTCGTGTTAAGTTTAAGATTAGTGTTAGGTTTTGGCTTAATTTTAGGATTAGGGATAAGCTTAGGGTTAGGTTTAGGGTTATGTTTAGGGTTTGAGCAAGGGTTAGCTCTATGACAAGGGTTAGGTTTATGGTTATCTCTAGGGTTAGGGTTAGGGTAGATTTAGGGTAAAGTTTGGGTTATCATCAGGGTTAGGGTTAGGGTTAGGGTAATGAGTAGGGTTAGAGCTGGGATTTGGGCTAGGGTTATCATTAAGGTTAGGGTTAGAGTTAAGGTAATATGTAGGCTTAGAGCTAGAGTTAGGTATAGTGTTAAGGTTAGGATTAGGGCTAGGGTTAAGGTTAGGTTAAGGTTTAGGCCATGGTTTTGTGTTAGGGTTAGGTTAAATTTAAGGGTTAGGGATTGAGCTAGTGTTTGGTCTAAGACAAAGTTTAGGTTTAGAGTCAGTGTGAGAGTTAGTGCTAGGGTAGCATTAGTGTTAGGGTTAGGCTTGAGGTAATGGATAGAGTTAGAGGTAGGTTTTGGCCTATGGTAATGGCTAGTTTCAGGGTTTGTGATATGGCTAGGTCTAGTGTTATGGTTATGTTTCTGTTAGGATAAGGTTTAGAGCTAGAATTTTGGTTAAGGTAAGGGTCAGTGTTTGGTTTAAGGTTAGGTTTATTTTTAGGGCCAGCATGAGGTCTAGGGTTTGGTCTGTGGGTAGGGTTAGTGTTTGGGTTAGGTTAAAGGTTATTATTAGGTATAGGATTAAGTTTTTGTTTAGGGTTAGGCCTAGAGTTATCACTAGATAAAGCATTAAGTGTAGGTCTAAGTCTAGTGTTAGGGTAAGTTTTAGTTATAGGGTTACAGTTAGTGCCAATGTTAGGGGGTCATCTTAGGATTAGGGTCAGGTTTAGAACTATGGTTTGTGTTAGGGTCAGAATAAGGGTCATGGTTAGGTATAAGGTTTGGTATAGTTAAAGAGCTAGATTGAGAATTAGTGTTAGGACTACTTATAGAGTTAGGTTTTGTGTTAGGCTAAGAATTAGATTTAGTACTAGGGTAGATTTAGGGTTAGAGTTTGGCTTAGGGTAAGGGATAGGTTTAGTGCTAGTGTTAGGGCTAGAGTTAGGGTTAGGTTTAGGGCTAGGGTTAGGTTAGGGTTAGGGTTAAAGCTAGGGTTAGATCTTGGATTGGGGCTAGGCTAGGTTTTGTGTTAGCTTAAGGGCTATGGCTAATGTAAGAACTAGGGTTACAATTAGGGCCAATTTTAGGGTTAGTGTTATGTCTAGGTTTAATATTTGGATAGGTTTAGGGTTAGGGTTATGTTTTGGGTAGTGGGTAGGTTAGGGTATGCAAATATGTTAGGGTTAGGCAAAGGGTTAGCATTAGGCTTAGAATTAAATTTAGGGTTAGGGTAATAGATAGTGTTAGAGATAGGTTTTAGTCTAAGTCGAGGTTTAGGGTTAGGGTGAGGATTAAGCTTAGTGTTAGTGTTATGGTTACTGTTAGGTTTAGGGTTAGTGCAAGGATTAAATTTAGGGTTAGTTTTAGGGTAAGGGTTAGGACTTGGTTTAGGTTTAGAGTTAGGGTTTAAGCTAGGGTTGGCACTCACATTAGGGCTTGATTTTTGGTAACATTAGGGCTAGTGTTAGGGATACAGCTTATGTAAGAACTAGGGTAATGATTAGGGCTAATTTTAGTGTTAAGGTTAGGGCTAAGTCTAGTTTTATGGTTAGGTTTAAGTTCAGGGTGATGTTTTGAGTTAGGGTTTGTGTTAGGTTCAGAGAAAGGGTCAGGGTTAGTTTTAGGGTTGAGGATAGGACTGGAATTAGGGGTTGGCTTAGGACTAGATATAGGGTTATGATTTGGTTTAGGTTAAGGTTTAGATTTAGTGCTATGGCTTGTTATTTTTTAGGGCTAAGGATAAAGTTAATGGTAGTTTTACAATTAATGTTATTGTTATTGCTAGTGATAGGGTGAGTTTAGGCTTAGGGGTATATGTAGAGTTATGGTTAATTTTAGGGTTAGTGCTATGGCTAGGGTTAGGTCTAAGGTTAGGTCTAGTGTTTGTGTTACAGTAAGAGATAGGATTAGAACTAGGAATAGAGCTAGGGCGATAGTTATAGTTAGTCTTAAGGCTAGGGTTAGGGTTAAGATTAGTTTTAAATTAGGGCTAGGAATATGTCTAGGATTGGAGTTAGGGTTAGGCCTAGGGTTACGGCTATGTTTAGAATTAGGTTTAGGGTTAGGTTTACGGGAAGGGATGGGATTATAGCTAGGTTTAGGGCTAGGGCGATGATTAGAATTAGGTTTAGGTCTAGGGATAATTTTGTGTTAGAATTAAGGATGGATTTGGAGTTAGGATTGTGGTGAGCCGCTTCTGCCATTTCTGCAGATTATGGTCGCCATTACAAGATGACGCTGGCTCCGCTGTGGTCTGTGACAAACAACTCCTTATCTGGGAAAGTTGGCACATGATTTTTCACCACCCTGTGAGAAAGCTCCACGCGGCAGCTTTGCATTGGGGCTTGGGATGCTTTATTAAGGCTGGGAGGGGCATCCAAGAGAGAGAAGAAGAAATATCAAGGGCCTGAATAAACTGCTGAAAGAAGATTCCTGAGTTGCGTCTTCCTTGCGGGCAAGGGGTCGCGACAAGTGGTGCCGAGACCCGGGAACCAGAACTTTCAGCAGTCAGGGGTGGTGCACCGGTTAGTCCCAGGTAAGTGGGATCCGCGACCAAAGCGGGGTTAGTCCCAATAAGTGGGATCCGCGATCAAAGCGGGGTTAGTCCCTAGTAAGTGGTATCCACGACCAAAGCGGGGCAGCTCCTCTGTAATGAAAGAGAGAGCCTTACATTTTATTGCAGCTGCACTGTGTACTTTCGCTTCTACTTTCGCTTTCTGTTTTTTGTGCTTCCTTTGTTGTTGTGTCATGGGTGCCGCATCTTCAAGTCTGCTTCTCCTGGCCTTAGATGGCCTGTTACGTTCCAAGGGACTGGAAGTGAAACATAGTACTTTACAGAGATTTTTACAGAAGATAGATATCGCTGCACCGTGGTTTGCATTTTCGGGCAGCCTTACTGTGCCTAGTTGGGATAAATTAGGCAAAGATCTTGACTTTGCTTCTGATCAGGGCATATTAGAGGGTGGGGTGATACCCCTTTGGAAAATGGTCTGTGGTTGCCTTACAGATGGTAAATGCCAGGAAGCTGTGAGAGAGGGTCAAGCTATTCTTGAGCAATTGCATGAGGAAAAATCTGAAGGATCATGTAGTGAAGTGGCAGAGAGTATTAAAAGTAACAGTAGTGAGAAGGCAAAAGAGCCTGAAGATAAAAATAGGAGAAGGCTCTACCCAGACTTGACCGAATTAAAAACGCCTGAGAACACAAGCGACTCAGAGAGTTCTGAGGACCTTGATATATTGTTACAACAACTACATAAGATAAAAATGAAAAAGAAGAAAAAGGAGACACAGGGCACACAGGCCTACTGTAAGAAGGGGAAGGGAGTTAACATCGGTCAACAAAACTCTGAGGAGGAGGAGGTAGAATATCTAGAAGAAGATATGGTGCCGATTGCCCCACCTCCGTAGGTGGGGGGGAGCCAAGGTTCCGGGAGATCTTTTCATGCACAAGTTTGGAGGACAGTTAAGACAGATATGGGACTTGCATACCCTGTATTTCAGGACAATAACAGGGGAAGATATCATGAGCCTTTAGACTTTAAGATAATTAAAACCTTGGCAGAATCTGTCCGCACTTATGGCATAGATGCCACTTTCACTCTCACTCAGGTGGAGGGACTTACTAGATTTTGCATGACTCCCTCAGATTGGGCTAGTCTAGTCCGCGCTTGTGTTTCCCCAGGGAAATATTAGGAGTCCAAAGTTGGCTGTTTAATGTTTCTGGAAGTACCCAAGACTCGGAGCGAGGTAGGAGGCTTAAAATTTCTGCAAATAATTCACAATTATCTAATGCTACATTACCCTCCGCAGCAGTCTGTCTCCAATCTCCGTTCCTGTTTCTTTTGGCTAATGTTACATTACAGGGGATGCTTAATTGTTCTAATATTACCTGTTATTTGTCTGAGTGTTGGAATGGCTCCTGGACTACGGCAATGGTTATGAAAATTCCAACTTTTGTCCCGATCCTGGTTACTGCAGATGCAGAGTCATTTCCTATTGTTGAACTGATTAGAGCCCGTAGAGATTTTGAAATTATGGCAGCCATAGTGACAGCTGTGGCGGTATCTGCTGCTGCAGCAGTTATAGCTGGAGTAGCCATGGCCAGCCAGGTACAAACTGCTGCCACTATTAATCAGGTTATTCAACAAACATCCACCATACTTGAATCTCAAAGTAGAATTAATCAACACATTTTATCTGGGATTCTGGCTGCTAATCAAAGGATAGATCTGCTTCAAGCTCAAGTTGAGGAATTGTCTGACCTAGTACATTTGGGTTGTATTGATCAACGTGCACATTTATGTATAACCTCTGTCAGATTTAATAATTCCAGAAATGCCTCCCGCATCATCGGAGAATATTCATCCGGAACCTGGTCCATGGAAGCAGAAAACATGATCCAGTCTCAACTAACCCAGATAGCTGTCTTGAACACTACCCGTGTTGATCCCGTGACTTTGGGTCAATTCACCGATTGGATATCTTCTGCTTTTTCCTTCTTCAAAGAGTGGGTGGGAGTAGGCATTTTTGGTGCAATGTGTTGCTTCGGTGTTGTACTTTGTTTGTGGCTTCTCTGTCGCCTTAAAACTCGCCATGCACAAGAAAAGGCTATGATCATACAAGCTCTTGCAGCTTTAGAAAATGGCAACTCGCCTCAAGTCTGGCTTGCGCATCTTAAGCAGTAAACCTTTGTCATGGTCGTTACATCCCAAGTTATTATAACATTGCACTGGGATCGACATGACTTTCCTTGTTATTCTCTTAGTGTTGGAAAGCCCTTGCACTCTGCCGGTCTTACTGCCATTGCACGCAGATGGGTTTCCACACTAGTGCTTTTCTATCGCCTTGAAGTTTGTGCCTTTCTTTCAGGGTGCTGTCAACTTGTTTGTCATTATAAACAGCCACAGTTCAGCCTCAGCTATCCCCCTTCGTCCACCATCGTCACGATACAGGATGCGAGGCAAGGCACTGCACTTGAGTGATCCTTGACGTGGACCTCAAGGAGAGCATGTCCTATTGCATGCGGGTTCGACGCGTCCACGCCCCGCCCCACGAAAAAAGGCGTCGGCTGATATGGCCTCAGATCTGGGGAAGTCCCTCCTTAGGACTGAGCCATACTATGCAGCCACTTCTGCACAGTGGGATAGGACCTCTACTCTTGCCTGTATTGTTTTAAGAAAACAGAAAGGGGGAACTGTGGTGAGCCGCTTCTGCCATTTCTGCAGATTATGGTCGCCATTACAAGATGACGCTGGCTCCGCTGTGGTCTGTGACAAACAACTCCTTATCTGGGAAAGTTGGCACATGATTTTTCACCACCCTGTGAGAAAGCTCCACGCGGCAGCTTTACATTGGGGCTTGGGATGCTTTATTAAGGCTGGGAGGGGCATCCAAGAGAGAGAAGAAGAAATATCAAGGGCCTGAATAAACTGCTGAAAGAAGATTCCTGAGTTGCGTCTTCCTTGCGGGCAAGGGGTCGCGACATAGGATGAGGGCTAGGGTTTGTGTTAGGGTTAGGGCAAGATTTAGGGATAAGGATAATTTCAAGTTTAGGGTTACGGCTATTGATAGTTATAGGGTTAGGTTCTTGGCTAGGTCTAATGTTAGGTTAAGGTAAGGCTCAGGTTTAGTGTAAGGTGTAATTCTAGGGTCAGGGTCAGGTTTCGGGTTTGTGTTTTGTTAATTATTAGGGATAGTGCTCAAATTAGTGTTAGGGTTAAAATTAGGGTTAGGTTTATGGAAAGGTTTAGTTTTAGGATTCAGGTTAAAATTAGGGTAATTGGTAGTGTTAGAGTGAGTGATAGGGTTAGGGTTTGGCCTAGGGTTAGTATTTGGTTTAGGGTTATTGTTAGGGTAATGAATAGCATTAGAGCTAGGGTTAGGTCTAGGGTGTTGGATTAGGGCTAGATTTGGGGTTAGGTTAGGCTAGGGCTAGAGTAATGGTTTGTGTTAGGTTTAGGGTACAGGTTAGGTTATGAGCTAGGGTTAGTTCTAGGTTGAGGATTAGGTGTAGAATTATATCTAGGGTTAGATTTAGTGTTAAGTTTTGGGTCAGTGGTAGGGTTATGGCTAAGGTTATCTTTAGAGTAATGTTAATGGAGAGGGTTAGATGTTGGGTTAGGTTTAGTGGTAGTTTTAATTTAGGGTTAGTGTTAGTGTTAGGGCTAAGATTATCATTTGAGTTAGTGTAATGGATAGGGTTAGATGTCAGTTTTGGTTTAGGGGTAGTTTTAGGGTTAGGGTTAGTGTTAGAATTTTGGCTATGTAAGGGTTAGTGTTTTTATCTAGGGTTAAGGCTACAATGAGGGTTAGGTTTAGGTTTAGGTCTAGAATTAGGTTTGAAATTAGGATTAGAACTAGGATTATCATTAGGGTTAAGGTTCAGTTTAGGGTGATGATTAGTTTTAGAGATATTATTATGGCTAGTGTTAACAATATGATTAGGGGTAGGGTTAGGATTAGGTTTAGGGATAGGGCTAGGATTATATTTAGGGTTCACTTTTGGGTTTTATCTAGGGTTAGGTCTAAGGTGATGGTTAGGGTTAGTGTGAGGTTTAGGTGTAGGGTAAGGCATAAGTTTAGGTTAGGGTTAGGATTACACTTTGGGCTAGATTTAGGCCTAGAATTAGGGCTAGGTTTTGTCTTAGGTTTAGAGCTACTTTTAGTGCTATGTTAATGTATGGGTTATGTTTCTGGTTATGGCTAGGTCTAGTGTTAGGTTTAGGTTTCAGTTAGTGTCAGTTTTATAGCTAGGGTAAATTTTAGTGTCAGAGTCTGTGTTTAGATTTGGGTTAGGATTAGGGCGAGAGCCAGAATTAGGATTGGTTAGGTCAAGAGTTAAGGTTAGTGTTTGGCTTACATTAAGTGTTATCATTAGAGCTAGGGCAATTTTATTTTATTTTTTTGTTTAGGTCTTGATTCAAGATATGGCTAGATTTAGGATTGGGTTTAATCTAGGGCTAGTGTTAGGGTTAGGTTTAGATATAGGGTTATGGGTAGGGCTAGTGTTAGGGTTTGGATTAGATTCAGGGTCAAAATAAGGGTCAGGGTTAGGGTTAGGATTTTGGTTATGATTAAATCAAGAATTTGAGCTAGGTTTAGGACTAGTAATAGGGTTAGGGCTTGGGTTAGACTAAGGATTAGTTTTAGGAGTAGGGTTAGCATTAGGACTATGTTTAGCATTAGGGTTGCAGTTTGGCTAGGGTAAAAGATAAGGTTAGAGCTAGGGTTAGAGCTAGGGTTCAGGTTAGGTTTAGGGCTACTGTTAGGGTTAGAGTTAGGGTGAAAGCTAGAGTTAGGTTTACTGTTACCATGACATTTAGAGCTAGGGTGGGTGTTAATGTCAGGGTCAGTGTTTGGGTTATAGTTAGGGTTATGGTTAAACCCAGAATTATCGCTAGAGTTAGGTCTAGGGATAGGGTTAATGTTTGTGTTAGGTTAAGGTTTATCATTAGGGCTACGGCTAAGTTTTGTTTAGGTCTAGGGCTAGAAATATGGCTAGTTTTAGGATTAGGTTTAGGTCTAGGGCTATTCTTATGGTTAGATTTAGGTATAGGTTTATTGCTAGTGCTAGTGTTAGGGTACGGTTTATGGTTTGGGTCAGGTTTATACATACAGTTACCTTTAGGGTCAGAATAAGTATGAGGGTTAGGTTGAGTGTTTGGGTTATGGTTAGAGCTAGAATGAGGGTTAGGGTTAGGGGAAGTAATAGGGTGAGAGTTTGGGTTAGGCTAAGGTTCAGTGTTAGGCCTAGGGTTAACATTAGGGTTAGGGTTAGCATAAGGTAAGGGATAGGATTAGACCTACAATGATGGATATGTTTAGGGTTAGGGTTAGGGCTAGTGTTAGGTTTAGGTTTAGGGTTAAAATTAGGGTTAGGTCTTGCATTAAGGGTAGGTTTTTTTAGATTTAGGGCTAGTTTTAGAGTTATGGCCAATATGGACTAGGTTACAATTTGGGCTAGTTATAAAATTAGTGTTAGGACTAGGTCTAGTGGTAGGGTTAGGTATAATGTTTAGAGTGAGGGTTAGTGTTAGGGTCAAATTCAAAGTCAGAATAGTTTTAGGGTTATGGTTTTGACTCCAGTTAAGTCTAGGGTTAGGGCTAAGTGTAGAGTTAGGTTTTGGTTTAGGTGAAGTTTTAAAGTTAGAGCTTTGGCTCAGTTTTTACTTAGGGCTAGGGCTATGGTTATGGCTAGTTTTAGGCTTAGCATTAGATTTAACGCTAGTGTTAGGTTTAGTTTAGGCTTAGGTTTAAAGTTAGATTTAGAATTAGGATTAAATTTAGAGTTAGGTCACGGCTAAGGTTAGGGCTACTCTTAGGTCTTGGTTTATGGCTAGGATTAGGGTAATGGTAATGTATACGATTAGAACTAGGAATAGGGCTAGAGTGAGAGACAGTGTTATTCTTACGGCTAAGCTTAGAGTATGGTTAGGTATAGGGCTTAATTAGGGCTGGGTTTATAGTTATGTTTAGACCTAGGGTTAGTTTTAGGCTTGGGGTCATTTTTAGTGTAAGCGATAGGGTGAGAGCTAGGGATAGGGCTAGAGTGAAGGTTAGAATTAGGGTTAGGGCTAGGGTTTCATTAGAGTTATGATTAATGCTAGGTTTAGGTCTAGAATGAGAGCTAGGGTTTGTGTTAGGGTTAGGGATAGGATTAGTGATAGGGCGAATATCAGATCTAGGGTTACGGTTAGGGATAGTTTTAGAGTTAGGTTTATGGCAATGTTTAGTGTAAGTGTTAAGTTTAGATGAAAGATAAAGTTTAGAGCTAGGGGTATTATTAGTGTCAGGGTTAGGTTTAGGGTTTTGTATAGGTTAGGGTTTAGGGTTAGGGCTCATATTAGTGTGAGGGTTTGGGTTAGTGTAATTATAGGGTTTGGTTTAGGGTTCAGGTTAGATTTAGCATAATGGATAAGGTTGTGGTTGTGGATAGGGTTAGATTTAGGCCAAGGGTTAGCATTATAATTAGGGTTATGTTTAGGGTAATTGATAGGGTTAGAGCTATATTTAGGGCTAATTTTATGAATAGGATTAGGGCTAGGGTTATGGTTAGGGTTATGGGTTTGGTTTGTTTTAAGTTTAGGGCTAGAATTATGGCTAGGGAAAAAGTCAGGTTTAGGGTTATGGTTAGGAGTAGTTTTAGGGTTAGGTTTATGACTAGGTCTAGTATAAGGGTTAGGTTTAGGGGTAGGGTCAGTGTTAGAGCTAGGTATATTATCACATGAAAGGTCAGGATTAGGGTTTGGGTTAGGTTAAAATTTAGGTTAGGGCTTGAATTAGCACCGGGGTTAGTGTTAGAGTAATGATAGGGTTAGGTTTAGGGTTCAGGTTAATGAAATAGGTTAGAGTTAGAGATAAGTTTAGGGTTAGTCCTAGTGTTACCATTAGAGTTATGGTTATGATTTGGGTAATGGATTGTGTTATAGCTAGTGATACATCTTTGGTTATGGTTAGAATTCTGGCTAGTGTTAGGGTAAGGTTTAGGGCTAGGTTCTGCTTTAGGTTTAGGTTTAGGTTTAGTATTAGCGTTAAATTCAGGGTTAAGCCTCAGATTAGGGATTGGTTTGGGGATTAGTTAGGGCTAGGGTTTGGGTTATGTCTAATGTATGAATTAGTGTTGCAATTAGTGCTAGTTTTATGTTTATGCTTAGGGCCAGGTGTAGTGTTATGGTTAGGTTTTGGGTTAGGGTGATGTTTTGAGCAAGGGTTATTGTTAGGGTCAGTATCAGAGTCAGGGATAGTTTTAGGGTTAGGGTTAGAACTCGAATTAGGGCTAAATTTAGTACTACATGTATGGTTAGGGTTTGGTTTAGGTTAAGGGTTAGAGATATAGGTTGGGTTTGTATTAGGGCTAGGGATATGGTTACGGCTTGTTTATGGATTAGCATAAGGTTTAGGGCTAGTGATAAGTTGAGGTATAGGCTTAGGTTTAGGGTTAGATTTAGAGTTAAAGTTAGATCTAGGGTTATTGCTCAGGCTAGGGCTAGGGTTAGGGTTATGGTAATGAACATGGTTAGAACTAGGGATACGGCTAGGGCAAGAATTAGAGTTTGCCATAGTAGTACATTTAGGGTTAGGTTTAAGGTTAGGGCTAAATTAGGGCTATGGTTAGGGCTAGGGTTAAGGCTAAATTAGGCCTTGGTTTAGGACTATGGTTAGGGCTCGTGTTAGGGCTAAATTAGCTCTATGATTAGGGCTAGGGTTAGTGTTAGGGTTAGGGATCTATTATGGCTAGGATTAGGGCTCGAGTTAGTTTTGGGGTAGAGCTTAATTAGGGCTAGGAGTAGGGCTGGGGTTAGTGTTAGGGTTAGGGCTAAATTAGGGCCAGTATTAAAGCTAGGATTAGTGTTAAGTTTAGACCAAGGGGTTGGGCTAGAGGTTAGGGTTATCATTGGTGTTAAGGTTAAGTTTAGGGGAATGAGTGGGGTTATAGGTAGCTTTAGGGCTAGGGTGAGGGTTTGAATTAGGATTAGGCCTAGGGTTATGGTTTAGTTTGGGATTAAGGCTAGGTTTATGGCTAGGTTAAGGCCTAGGATTTCAGATAGGGTTATATCTAGTGCTAGTTTCAGGTCTGATATCAGGTCTAGGGTTAATATCTAGGGCTAATATCAGTTGTAGGGTTAATGTTAAAAATAGTTTTAGGGTTAGATTATGGCTAGGTCTAGTGTAAGAGTTAGGTTTAGATTAAAGGTCAGTTTTAGGGCTAGGGTTAATATTAGAGTCAGGATCAGAGTCAGGTTCAGGGTTAGCATTTGGTTTAGGTAAAGGTTTAAGATTAGGGCTCGAATTAGCTTTAGGGCAAGGTTTAGGTGTAGCGTAATGGATAGGGTTTAGTTTCGGTTTCAGTTAAGGTTTAGGGTAATGGATGGGTTAGGTTTAGCAATTGGGTTAGGTATAGCATTAGGGTTAGGGTTATGTTTGGTGAAATGGATAGGTTTAGAGCTAGGGCTAGGGCTAGGTTATAGTTAGGATTAAGTCTAGGATTAGGGCTAGGTTTAGGGATAGGGATAGGGTGTGATTTAGGGTAAGTTTTGGGGTTAAGGTAAGTGTTAGGTTTAGGGCTAGGGTTATGGTTAGGTTAGGGCAAGGGTTAGTGTTTGAGGAAGGTTTAGGATTAGGGCGAGGGTTAGGTTTAGGTTTAGGTCTAGGTTTACATTTATGGTTAGAGTTATGTTTAATATTAGGGATAGGGTTTTAATTAAGGTTAGGGTTAGGTTTATAGTAGTGGATATGTTTAGAGCTAAAGTTCGTGCTAGGTTTAAAGTTAGGATTAGGGTTAGGGTTAGGGTTAGGTTTAGGGTTTAGGATAGAGCTAGGTTTATGTTTAGTGTAAGGTTAGGCTTTGAGCTAGGGTTAGGTCTAAGGCGAGGCTTATGTTAGGGCTAGGATTAGGGCAAGGGTTAGGCTGAGGGTTATTCTTAGAGCTAAGTTTAGGCCTAGGATTAGGCCTAGGTGTTGTGATAGGTTTAGGTCTAGGGTTAGGACTATGGGTAATGTAAGGGCTAGGGTTATGCTTATGGCTAGTTTTAGGGTTAGGGTTATGACTAGGTCTAGTGTTAGGTCTAGGTTTTGAGTTACTGTCAGGTTTAAAGCTCGGTTCAGTGTTAGAATCAGGGTCATTTTGGGGATAGGGTTAGGGTTAGGGTTAGATCCAGAATTAGGACTAGGTTTAGGTCTAGGTGTAGGGCAAGTGTTCAGTTTAGGTTAAGGGTTATTGTTAGTGCTAGTACTACATTTTTGTTTAGGTCTAGGGCTAGAGTTATAGCTATAGTTAAGATTAGCATTGCATCTAGGTATAGTGTTAGGCTTAGATATAGGTATAGGGTTACCAGGAGGGCTACTGTTAGGGTTTGGTTTAGGGTTATGGTCAGGTTCAGACCTAGGGTTACTGTTAGGTCATATGAGGGTCACGGTTAGGTTAAAGGTAGAATGAGAACTAGGGTTAAGACTAGTATTATGATTAGAGTTTAAGTTAGGCTATGGATTAAGATTAGGACTAGGATTAGCATTTGGGTTAGGGTATGGCTTAGTGTAAGGAATAAATTTAGAGTTAGTTTTAGTGTGAGGTTTAGCCCTGGTATTAGGCTAAAAGCTAGAATTAGGGCTCTGATTAGGTGTAGAATTTGTGTTAGGGTTAGGACTATGGTTTGATAATGACTAAAGTATGAACTAGGGTTATGATTAAAGCTAGATTTAGGGTTAGGTTAAGGCTAGATATAGTGTTAGGGTTAATTTTAGGTTAGGGTGATGTTTAGAGCTAGGATTAGTGTTAGGGTCAGTGTCAGGGTCAAGGTTAGTTTTAGAGTTAGTTTTTAGTGTAGTTTTAGGGTTAGAGTTTGATTTAGGTTAATGGTTAGGATGAGGGCTATGGCTTTGTTTTGGTTTATGACTAGGTTTAGGGATAGGGCACGTTTTAGGAATAGCATTATGGTTAGGGGTAGTGTTAAGGTTTGGTTTAGGCTTATTTTTACAGTTAAATTTAGAGTTCAGTTTAGATTTAGATTTAGGCTTAGATATAGGATTAGGATTAAGGCTAAGGATAGAGCTAGGGCTAGGATTAGGGATAGGGCAAGAGTTAGAGTTAGTCTTATGGCTAGGTTTAGGATAAAGATAGGATTAAATAAAGGCTAGGATTAGCAATAGGCTTTGTGTTAGGCCTAGGTTTAGGGTGAGAGTTAGGGTTAGGTTTAGGGTTATGGTAAGTTTTGGGGTACAGGATGAGGTTATAGATAGTTTTAGGCCTATGGTGAGGAATAGAATTAGGGTTAGGGCTCAGATTATGGTTCAGGTTAGGTTTAAGTCTAGATTTAGGGCTAGGATTAAGGCTAGGGCTAATTTGAGGTCCAGTGTTATGGTTAAAAATAGTTTTAGGGTTAGGTTTATGGCTATGTCTAGTGTAACGGTTAGGTTTAGAGTTAGTGTCAGGTTTGGAGCTAAGGGTACTATTAGGGTGAGAGTCAAGATTAGTGTTTTAGATAGGTTAAAGTTTAATATTAGGGCTCGAATTAGCATTAGAGTTAGGATTAGGGTAAAAACAGTGTTAGATTTCGGTTTCAGGTTAGGTTTAGTGTAATGGATAGGGTTAGAATTAGGTATTCATTTAGGTTTAGGCCAAGGTTTAGCATTAGGGTTAGGGTTATGGTTAGGGTAATGGATAGGGTTAGAAATAGGTGTACGGCTACGATTATTATTACAATTCTTTATAGGGTTAGGTTTAGGGTTCGGGTTAGGGTTAAATCTAGGGTTACACCTAGGGTTATAGTTATGATTAGTGATAGGGTTAGGGTTAGGGGTAAATCTAGGGATAGTGCTCGGAATAAGGCTAGATTTTGGTTTAAGTTAAGGCTAAGTTTAAGGTAATGACTAATGTAAGTACCAGGTTTGTGATTAGGGCTAATTTTAATGCTAGGGTTAGGGCTAGGTCTATTGTTATGTTTAGGTATAGGGTTAGGGTGATGTTTAGAGCTAGGGTTAATGTTAAGTTCAGAGTCAAGGTCAGGGTTAGTTTTAGGGTTTGGCTTAAAACTCAAATTAGGGCTAGAATCATGGCTTACTGTAGGGTTAGGGCTCAGTTTATATTAAGGGTTAAAGTTAGTTCTATGGCTTGGTTTTGTTTTAGGGCTATGGTTAGTGCTAGTTTTAGGATTAGCCTTAGTGTTAGGGCTAGTGGAAGGTTTAGGTTTAGCCTAAGGCTTAGGGTTAGAATTAGAGTTAGGGTTAGATTTAGGATTGCTGCTAGGGCTATGAATAGGGCTAGTGACAGATCTATGCTTTGGGCTAGGATTAGGGTTCCAGTAAAGTATAGGGTTAGAACTAGTGTTAGGACTAATGTGAAAGTTAGTTAGTCTTTGAGCTAGGGGTAGGGTTAAAGTTAGGTACAGGGCTAAATTAGGTCTAAGATTAAGGCTAATTTTAATGTTAAAGTTAGGCCTAGGGTTATGATTATGTTTATAATTAGGCTATGGTTAGGGCTAGGATAAGGGCTAGGGGTTTGTGTTAGGGTTATGGCTAGTATCATGGATAGGGCTAATATCAGGTTTAGGGTTATGCTTATGAATAGTTTTAGGGTTAGTTTTATGGCTAGGTCTAGTGTAAGGGTTAGGTATAAGGTAAGAGTGAGGTTTAGAGCTAGGGGAATTATTAGAGTCATTGTCAGTGTTAGGGATTAATTTAGGTTTGAGTTTAGGGTTAGGGCTCAAATTAGCTTTAGGTTTAGGGTTAGGGTAATGATTGGATTAGGTCTAGGGTTCAGGGTAGTTTTAGGGAAATTGATAAGTTTGGTGATAGTGATATGTTTAGGTTTAGGCCTATGGTTAGCATTAGGGTAACGTTTATGTTTACGGTAATGATACAGTTAGACTTAAGATTAGGGCTAGGGTTATGGTTAGGATTAGGTCTTGATTTAGGGTTAAATTTGGAATTAGGGTTAGATCTAGGGTTAGTGTTATAACTAAGGAGAGGGTATGGATTGTGACTAGGTTTAGGGTTATGGTAAGGGATAGGGTTAGAACTATGGATAGGACTAGGGAGAGATTTAGTCTTAGGTCTAGGTTTAGGGTAAGAATTAGATATAGGGCTAAATTAGGGCTTTGATTAGGGCTAGGTTTATTGTTAAGTTTAAGCCTAGGGTTAGGGTTAAGGTTAGGGTTAGGGTTAGGTTTAGCAGTTAGAATTAGAGTTTAGAGTTTAGGTTTAGAGTTAGGGCAAAGTTTGGGGTAAGGGATAGATTTATATCTAGTTTAGAGGTAGGGTGAGGGTTATAATTAGGGTTAGTGTTAGGGTTACGATGAAGACTAGGTTTAGGGCTATGATGAGAGCTAGTTTTTATTGTTTGTTTGTTTGTTTTGTTTTGTTTTTTCATGGTTCGGGCTATCAATTAGTGCTAGGACTAATTTCATGTTCAGAATTATGGTTACAGATAGTTTTAGGATTAGGATTATGGGTACGTCTAGTGTAAGGGTTAGGTTTATGGTTAGCGTGAGGTTTAGAGCTGGGGGTATTATTAGCGTGAAGTTTTGAGGTAAGGTTTGGGGTAGGTTAAGTTTTAAAGTTAGGGATCGAATTAGCATTAGGGTTATGGATAGGGTTATGGTAATTGATAGAGTTAAAAATCAGTTTAGGGCTAGGGTTATGGTTATGATTAGTGCTAGGTTTTTGCTTAAGTTAGTGCTAGGTTTAGGGTTACAGCTAATGTAAGTACTAAGGTTATGATTACGGCTAATTCTAGTGTTTTAGGGCTGACTTTACTATTAGGTTTAGGTTTAGGGTTAGGGTGATGTTTAGACCTCGGGTAAGTGTTTTTGTCAGGGTAAGGGTCAGGGTTAGTTTTATGGTTTGGCTTAAAACTCGAATTAGGGCTGGTGTTAGTGTTAGGTGTAGGGTTAGGGCTTGGATTAGGTTCAGGGTTAGGGTTAGAGCTTTGACTCAGTTTGGTTTTAGGGCTAGGGTTAGGGTTATTGAAATTTTTAGGATTAGTGTTAGGAATAGGGCTTGTCTTAGATTTAGGCTCAGGCTTCAGTTTAGGGTTAAATTTAGAGTTAAGTTTTTATCTAAGGTTAGTGCTAGGGCTAAGGATAGGGCAAGGGTTAGGACTAAGATGTGGGATAGCATTAGTTTTATGGTAAAGGATAGGATTAGAACGAGTGATAGGGCCAATGTGAGAGTTAGAGTTATTCTTAGGGCTAGGGTTAGGGTTAGGGTTAGGGATAGGGCTAAATTACGGCTAGGGTTAGTGTTAGAGCTAGGGTTAGAGCTAGTTTTAGAATTAGCATAAGGGTTAGGGCTAGTTTTAGGCTTACACATCGATTTAGGGTTAGATTTTAAAGTTAGGTTTTGATCTAGTGTTAAAGCTAGGGCTAAGGATAGGACAATTGTGACAAAAAGTGTTAGGGTTAGAGTTAGGGTTATGTTTAGGGTAAGAGATGTGGTTTTGGCTACGTTAAGGGCTAGGGCAAGGTTAGTATTAGGGTTAGGGCTAGAATTAGGGTTAGGGTTAAGATTAAGGCTAGGTTTATGGCTAGGATGAGGTTTAGGGTTTCTGTTAGGGATAGGAATAATATTAGGCCTAGGTCTATTGTCAGGTCTAGGGTTATAGTTAGAGCTAGATTTAGTGTTAGATTTATGGCTTGGTCCAGTGTAAAGATCAGGTTTAGGTTAAGATTCAGGTTTATATCTTGGGTTAATTTTAGGTCAGGGTCAGGGTGAGGGATTGAGTTAGGTTAGAGTTTATGTTTAGGGTAATGTCAGAGCTAATTATAGGGTTTACGCTTGGTTTAGTGTAATGGATAGTGTTAGGGTTAGGTCTAGGGTTAGCTTAAGGGTTAGGGCTATTGTTAGTGTAATGAATAGGTTTAGACCTATGTTTAGGGATAGGTTTATGTATGGGATTAGGGCTAGTTTGGTGTTAGGGTTAGGTTTAATTTAGGGTTAAAGTTAGGTTTAGGACCCAGTTTAAGCTAGGTTTTGCGTTAGGTTAGGGCTAGTTGAATGTATGAAGTAGGGTTATGATTATTGTTAGTTGTAAGGTTAGGGTTAGGGCTAGTTCTAGTGTTAGGTTGAGGTTTACAGTGATGATGATGTTTAGAGCCAGGGTTAGTGTTAGGGTAAGGGTCAGAGTCAGGGTTAGTTTTTGGGTTAGGGTTAGAACTAGAATTAGGTATATGGTCAGGGCTAGGTGTAGGGTTAGGGTTTGGTTTAGGTTAAGGTTTAGGGTTACTGCTATGGCTCAGTTTTGTTTTAGGGCTAGGGCTAGTGTTAGGGCTAGTTTTAGGATTAACATTAGCATTAGGGCTAGTGTTAGGTTTAGGTTTAGGCTTACGGTTAGGGTTAGATTTAGTGTTAGTGTTAGATCTAAGGTTATGGCCATGTCTATGAATAGGGCAGGATTAGACCAAGAGTTAGGGCTAGGATTAGGGTTCTAGTAAGGGATATGGTTAGAACTAAATTTAGGGTTAGGGTGAGAGTTATAGTTAGTCTTTGGGCTAGGGTTAAGGTTAGGGTTAGGGATTGGGCTAAATTAGGGCTAAGATTAGTGCTAGGATTAGTGTTAGTGTCAGGCATAGGTTTTGGGTTAGGAATTAAATTAAGGCTATCTTTAGGACTAGGATAAGGGCAAGGTTTGTGTTAGGGTTAGGGCTAGGATTATGGCTAGGGTTAATATCACATCTAGTGTTAAGGTTAGGTATAATGTTAGGGTTAGTTTTATGGCTAGGTCTAGTGTAAGAGTCAGGTTTATACCTAGGGAAATTATTAGGATAACGGTCAGTGTTAGGGTTTGTTTTAGGTTTGAGGTTAGGTTTAGGGCTAGAATTAACATAAGGGTTAGGTTTAGCATAATGATAGGGTTAGGTTTAGGGTAATTGATAGGTTTGGCGAGAGTGATACGTTTAGGGTTAAGCCTAGGGTTAGCATTATGGTAAGGGTTATGTTTAGGGTAATGGATAAAGTTAGAGTTAAGGTTAGGGCTAGGGTTATGGTTAGGATTATGTCTTGTGTTAGGGTTAAGGTGAGGGTTAGAACTAGAATTAGTTTTAGGGTTATGTTTGGCATAAGGGTTACTCTCTGAGCTATGGCTAGGGCTAGGCTGAGAGGTTCAGAGTTAGGTCTAGGGATAAGATTACGGTAAAATTGGTGTTAGGGTTAGGGTTGGGGTTAGACCTAGGTTTAGTGTTAGGGTCAGAATAAGGGTCAGGGTTAGGGTTAGGGTTTGGGATAGTGTTAGAGCTAAAATGAAGGCTAGGGTTAGGACTATTAATAGGGTTAGGGTTTTAGTTAGTCTAAGGATTAGGGATAGGTCCAGGGTTACTCTTAGGTTTAGGGTTTTGCTTAGGGTAAGGTGTTGATTTAGATCTAGAGTTAGGGCTATGGTTAAGGTTAGAATTAGAGTTGAAACTAGGTTTGGAGCTTGGTTTAGGGCTAGTTTTTCTGTTAGGTTTAGGGCTAGGATTATGGTAATAGCTAATGTAAGATCTATGGTTACCATTAGTGTCATTTTTAGGGTTAGGGTTAGGGGTAGTTTGAGTGCTAGGGTTAGGTTTACTGTTAGGGTGATATTTATAGGTATAATTCTTGTTAGGATAGGAGTCAGGGTCAGGGTTTGTGTTAGGGTTAGCATTAAGACTCGAATTAGGGCTATTGTTAATGTTATAGTTCGTTTTGAGTTTAGGGTGGTGTATTGAGCTAGGGTGAGTGTTAAGATATGAGTCAGGGTCAGGATTAGTTTTAAGGTGAGGCTTAGGACCCGAATTAAGGCTAGGTTTATGTCTAGGTGTAGTGTTAGTTTTTGGTTTAAGTTGAAGTTTAGGGTTAGGGCTATTGCTCGGTTTTGGTTTACTGCTAGGATTAGGCTTAGGGTTAGGTTTATGATTATCATTAGGGATAGGGCTAGTGTTAATATTAGGCTTAAGCTTAGGTTTAAAGTTAGATTTAGAGTTAGGGTTAGGGCTGGGACTAACTTTAAGGCAAGGGTTTAGGCTAGTGTTAGGTTTACAGTAGCGGATAGGGATAGAAATAGAGATAGGGATAGGGATAGGGCAAGAATTAGAGTTAGTCGTAGGCCTGGGGTTAGGATAGCGTTAGAGATAGAGCTAAATTAGTGCTAGGATTAGGGTTAGGTTTTGTGTTTAGCTTAAGCCTAGGCTTAGGGTTAGTGTTAGGTTTAAATTTAGAGTAAGTTATGACATTATAACTAGTTTAAAGGTAGGGTGAGGGTTAGAATTAGGGTTAGGTGTAGGGCTAGAATTAGGGTTATGATTAAGTCTAGGTTTAGGGCTAGGATGAGGGCTAGGTCTGTTTTTATGGTTAGGACTAGGATTAGGGCTAGAACAAATTTCAGGTCCAGAATTATGATTAAAGATAGTTTTAGTGTTAGGTTTATGGCTACGTCTAGACTAAGGTTTAGGTGTTGGGTTATGGTCAAGTTTAGAGTTAGGGGTATTATTAGGGTCAAGGTCTGGGTTTGGGTTTGGGTTAGGTTAAGGTTTCAGTTTGGGCTTGAATTAGTTTTAGAATTAAGTTTAGGGTAATGATAGGGTTAGGTTTAGGATTCATGTTAGGTTTACAGTAATGGAAAGATTAGGATTCAGGATAGTGTTAGGTTTATGCCTAGGGTTAACATTATGGTTAGGGTTATGGTTATGTTAATGGATCGATTTAGAGATCAGTTTAAGGCTAGAGTTATGATTACAATTATGTTAGGGTTAGGTTAGGTTTAAAGCTAGGGTTAGGGCTCGGAGTAGGGCTAGGTTTTGGGTTATGTTAGGGCTAGTGTTAGAATTATAGCTAATGCAAGTACTACATTTACAATCAGGGCTAGTTTAGGGTTTTAGTGCTGGATTTAGTGTTAGGGTTAGGTTTATTGTTAGGGTGATGTTTAGAGATAGAAGATTTAGGGTCAGTGTCAGTTCAGGGTTAGTTCTAGGCTTCGACTTCCAACTCGAATTAGGGCTAGGAATAGGTCTAAGTGTAAGGTTAAGGTTTGGTTTAGGTTAATGGTTAGGGTTAGAGCTATGGCTGGGTTTTGTTTAAGGGATAAACTAACGTTAGGACTCATTATAGGATTAGAGTTATGGTTTGGGCTAGTGTTAGGGTTAGGCTTAGGCTTTGGGTTAGGGCTAGATTTAGAGTTACGTTTTGCCTAAGGTTAGTGATAGGGAAAGGGTTAGCACTAGGGTTAGGACTAGGATTAGGTTAATGGTAAAGGATAGGGTTAGAATGAGTGGTAGGGCTAGTGTGAGAGTTAGAGTTAGTCTTAGGGCTAGGGTTAGGGTTAGGTTTAAGGATAGGGCTAAGTTACTGCTAGGGTTATGTTAGGGCTAGGGTTAGGGCTAGTTTTAGGATTATTCTTAGGCATCGAGTTAGGGTTAGATTTAGAGTTAAGTTTCTATCTAGGGTTAGTGCTAGGGCTAAGGATAAGGCAAGGGTTACCACTAGGTTTAGGGTTAGAGTTTGGGTTTATTATAGGGTAAAGCATGTGGTTATAGCTAGGTTTAGGGCATAGGCGAGGTTAGTATTAGGGTTAGAACTAGTGTTATGTTTAGGGTTATGACTAAGGCTATGTTTAGGGCTACAAAGAGGACTAGGATATGTTTTAGGGTTGGGGATAGTATTAGGGCTATGGCTAATGTCAGGTCTAGGGTTACAGTTAGTTTAGCATTAGGTTTATGGCTTGGTCCAGTGTAATGTTTAGGTTTTTGGATAGAGTCCAGTTTAGATCTAGGGTGGAATCAGGGTCAGGATTAGGGTTTGGGTTAAGTTAGTGTTTAGGTGCAGGGCTCAAATTAGTGTTAGATTTAGGGTTAGGGTAATGACAGAGTTAGATTTAGGGTTTAGGTTTGGTTTAGTGTAATTTATAGTGTTAGGGTTAGGCCTAGGGTTATCATAAGGGTTAGGGTTACTGGTAGGGTAATGACTAGGGTTAGCACTAAGGTTATGGCTAGGGGTATGTATAGGAATAGGGCTAGTGTTTGGGTTAGGGTTAGGTTTAAATTTAGGGTTAAAGCTAGGTTTAGGACTTGGAATAAGGCTAGGTTTTGGGTTAGTTTAGGGCTAGGGTTAAGGCTACCACTACTGTATTAAGTAGGTTTATGATTACAGCTAGTTATAGGGTTAGACTTAGGTCTAGGTCTAGTGTTAAGGTTAGGTTTATGGTGTTGATGATGTTTAAAGCCAGGGTTAGTGTTAGGGTAAGAGTCAGGGTCAGGGTTAGTTTTCGGGGTAGTGTTAGACTATAATTAGGGATAGATTAAGGTTAGGTGTAAGGTTAGGGTTTGGTTTAGTTTAAGGGTTAAGGTTACAGCTATTAATTGGTTTTGTTTTAGGGCTAGGGGTAGGGTTAGGGTTAGTTTTATGATTAGTCTTAGGGTTAGGACTAGTGTCAGTGTGAGATTTAGGCTTAGGTTAACGTTTAGGGATAGGAGTAGAGTTATGGCTAGATTTAGTCTTACTGTTAAATTTAGAGTTAGGTTGAGATCTAGGTTTTCAGATAGGGCTAAGTATAGGGCTATGGTAGGGCTATGTTTAGGGCTAGCTGTATGGTTATGGTAAAGGATAGGGTTAGAACTAGGTATAGAGCTAGTGTGAGAGTTAGAGTTAGTCTTAGGGCTAGGGTTAGGGTTAGGGATAGGGCTAAATTAGGGCTTGGATTAGGGCTAGGGTTAGAGTTAGGTTTAGGCCTACAGTTAGGGCTAGGGTTAGTGTTAGGTTTAGGCCTAGGGTTAGGTTTAGGGAAAGGAATAGGAATAGAGCTAATTTTAGTACTAGGATGAGAGGATAAAGGTTAGGATTAACATTAGGGTTAAGTTTATGATTAAGGTGAGGTTCATTGCTAGGGTGTTGGCTAAGTTTTGTATTAGGGTTAGGGCTAGGATTCGAGCTAGGCTAATGTCAGGTCTACGGAAGGGTTAGGGATAGTTTTAGAGTTACGTTTATGGCTAGGTCTATTGTAAAGGTTATGTTTCTTGCTAGGGTCAGGTTTAGAACTATGGGTATTATTAGAGTCAGGGTCAAGGTTAGGGTTAGGGTTAGGTTAAGGTTTAGGTTTAGGGCTCATATTAGTCTTATGTTTAGGGCTCAGGTAATGACATTTAGGTTTAGGGTTGAGGTTAGGTATAGGTTAATGAATAGGGTTAAAACTAGTGCTAGTATTAGGGTCCCACCTAGGTTTAGCATAAGGATTATAGTTATCTTAGTGTAATAAATAGGGTTATAGCTTGTGTTAGGGCTAGGGTTAGGTTAGGATTAGTTCTAGGGTTAGGCGTAGGGTTATAGTTAGGGTTAGGGTTATTGTTAGGGTTAGCTTAAGGTTAAATCCAAGTAATCCAAGTAAGGCTTGGATTAGGGCTACTTTTTGTGCTAGGTTAGGCCTATGGCTAAAGTAAGATCTAGTGTAATGATTAAGACTAGTTTTATGGTTAATGTTAGGGCTAGGTGTAGTTTTAGGGTTAGTTTTGGGGTTAGGGTGAAGTTTAGAGCTAGGATTAGTGTTAGTGTCAGGGACAATGTTCGGGTAGAGTAATGGTTAGGGTTAAAGCCAGAATTAGGACTAGGTTTAGGTCTACAGGTAGGGTTAGATTTTGGGTTAAGTTAAGGGTTATTGTTAAGGCTAGGTCTAGTTTGTCTTTAGGTCTAGAGCTATAGTTATGGCTAGATTTAGGATTAGGTTTAGGTCTAGGGCTAGTGTTAAGTTTAGGTTTATGTACAAGGTTACCAGTAGGGGTAGTGTTAGGTTTCAGTTTAGGGTTAGGTTTAGATTTAGACCTAAGATTAGTGTTAGGATCAGAATAAAGATCAGGGATAGGGTTAGCATTTGGGTTATGGTTAGATATAGAAGGAAGGCTAGGGTTAGGACTAGTTATAAATTTAGGCTTTGATTAGGCTAAGGATTAGTGCTAAGAATACAGTCAGAATTAGGGTGAGGGTTGGCTTAGGGGAAGGCATTGGGTTAGAGCTAGGGTTAGGACTAGTGTTAGAGTTATGTTTAGAGTTAAAGCTCGTGTTATGGATTGGATTAGGGTTAGATTTGTATTAGGGTTAGGGCTAGTGTTATGGTTATGGTTGTGGCTATTTTAAGAAATAGGGTTACAATTAGGGTAGGTTTTTGGGTTAAGGTTAGGGCTCGGTCTATTGTTAAGGTTAGGTTTAAATTTAGGGTGATGTTTAGAGCTAGGTTTAGTGTTTGGATATGACTCAGTATCATGGTTAGGTTTAGGGTTAGTGTTAGGTTTCAAATTAGGGCTAGGGTTTCGGTTGGTGTAGGGTTAGTGTTTGGTCTAGGGTAATGGTTAGTGTTAGGGGTATAGCTCGGTTTTGTTTTAGAGCTAGGGCTAGGGTTAGAGCTAATTTTAGGATTAGCATTAGGGTTAGATCTAGTTCCAGGGTTAGGCTGTGGCATCAGTTTAGGGTTAGTTTTAGAGGTAGGTTTCGATCTAGAGTTAGTGCTATGGCTAAGGATAGTGCAAGGGTTATGACTAGGGTTAGGGATTGGGTTAGGTTTGTGGTAAGTGATAGGGTTAGAAATAGGGATACGTCTTGTGTGAGAATTATAGTTAGTCTTAATTCTAGTTCAGGTTAGGGATAGGAATAGGGCTATATTAGGGCTAGGACCAGGGCTAGGTTTAATATTAGGTTAAGGGCTAGAGTTAGGGTTATGATTAGGGCTAGGGCTAGGGTGAGGTTTAGGGTAAGGGTTAGGCTTTAAGCTACGGTTAGGGGTAGGGTGAGTGTTAGGTTTAGTGTTAGATCAAGGTTATGGGTATGGTTATGGTTTTGGTTAGGGTTGTGGTTAGGGCTAGGTTTTTCATTAGGGTTAAGATTAGTTTTGGAGTAATTTATTGGATTAGATGTAAGATTAGGTTTAGAGTTAAGTTTAGGTTATGGTTAAATTTAGGATTAGGAATAGATTAGTTTTGATTCATTGGAAGGTTTAGGGTTAAGTTTATGGCAAGGGTTAGGTTGAGGGGTAGGTCGAGGGTTAGGTTTATGATTAGGGTTAGAAAGAGGGTTAGGTTTATTACTAGGGTTATTATTAGGGTTAGGGTTAGAATTAGGATTAGGGTAATGTTAGGGTTAGAACTTGGGTTAGTACTAGGGTTAAGGTTAGAATTAGGGCTAGGGTTAGGTTTATGTTTATGAATAGGGCTAGGGTTATTTTTAGGCTAAGGGTTAGACTTTGAGCTAGGGTTATGTTAAGACGAGGGTTAGGGTTAGGGCTACATTTAGGATTATGGCTATGATTAGTGTAGGTTTAGGCCTCGGATTAGGGCTATGTTTTGTGTTAAGTTTTGGCCCAGCATTAAGGTTATGTGTAATGTAAGATCTAGGCTTCTGATTAGAGCAGGTTTTAGGGTTAGGGTTATGGCTATGTCTAGTGTTAGGTTTAGGTTTTTGTTTAAGTTCAGGTTTAGAGATAGGTTATGTGTTAGTGTTAGGGTCAGTGTTCAGGTTAGAGTTAGGTTTAGGGTGAAAGCCAGAATTAGGGCTAGTATTAGGTCTAGGGATAGGTTTAATGTTTGCTTTTGGTTAATTATTATATTAGGGCTAGGGATCAGGTATTTTTTTTACGTCTAGGTCTAGAGTTATTGCTATATTTAGGATTAGGCTTAGGTCTGGGGCTTGTGTTAGGGTTAGGTTTAGGTATAAGTTTACTGATAGGGCTAGTTTTAGGGTTTTGGTTTAGGGTTAGGGTCAGATTTTATACTGAGAGTTTCTGTTAGAGTAAGAATTTGATTTAGGGTTAGAGCTAGAATGAGAGCTAGGGTTAGGACTCGTAATAGGGTTAGGGTTTGAATTAGGCTATTGATTAGGATTATGACTAAGGTTAGCATTATGTATAGGGTTTGGCTTGGGGTAAGTGATAGAGTTAGAGCTAGGGTTAGATTAGTATTAGGGTTAGGGCTAGGGCTAGGTTTAGGTTTAGGTTTACTTCTAGGGTTAGGGCTGAGATCAGGGATAGTTTTTCTGTTAGGTTTAGGGCTAGGGTTAGAGCTATGGCTAATATAAGAACTGAGGTTATTATTAGAGTTAATATTTGGTCTAGATCTAGCATTAGCGCTATCTTAAGGGTTAGTGTGATATTTATAATTAAGTTTAGTGTTAGAATATAAGTCAGGGTCAGGGTTAGTTTTAGGACTAGGACATGAATTAGAGGTAGAATGTTATGGCTAGGTTTAGGGTTAGGGTTTGGTTTAGGTTAACATTTAGTGTTAGGACAATGGCTCGCTTTTGTTTAAGGGATAAAGCTAGGGTTATGGATAGTTTTAGAATTAGCAATATTGTTAGGTCTAGTTGTAGGTTGAGGATTAGGCTTAGGGTTAATGTCAAATGTATAGTTATGGTTAGATCTAGGGTAGGGTCTAGGGATAGGGTTTGGGCTAAGGTTAGAGCCTGTGTTAGGCTTATTGTAATGGATAGCGTTAGAACTAGAAATAGGTCTGGGGAGAGTTAGAGTTATTCCTAGGCCAAGGTTAGGGATAGAGTTAGGGTTAGGGCTGAATTAGAGCTAGGATTACTGCTAGGGTTAGTGTTAGGGTTAGGTCTATGGTTAGGGAAAGAGATACGGTTAGTATTAGGGTTAGGATTAGTGAAAGGGTTAGGGTAAAGGATGGGGTTATACCTAAGTTCAGGTCTAGGGCGAGGGTAAAAATTAGAGAGAGGGTTTGGGTTATGATTAAAGCTAGTTATAAGTCTAAGATGAGGACTAGTGTTTGTGTTAGGGTTAGGGCTAGGATTAGGGCTAGGGCTAATGTCATGTCTGTGTTTATGGTTATGGTTAGTTTTAGGGTTAGGTTATGGCTAGGTCTAGTGTAAGGGTTAGGTTTAGGTTAAGGGTCAAGTTTAAAGCTAGGTGTATTATTAGGGTCAGGGTTCGAGTAGGGTTTGGTTTAGGTTAAGATTTAGGGTTAAGGTTTGAATTACCATTAGGGATAGGGTTAGGGTTCAGGTTAGGGTAATTGATAGGGTTAGGTTCAGGGTTCAGGTTAGGTTTACAGTAACGAATAGGGTTAGTGTTAGCAATAGTGTTAGAGTTAGGCCTAGGGTTAGCATTTGGGTTAGGCTTATCTTTATGGTAATGGATAGGATAAGAGCTTAGATTAGGCCTAGGATTAAGTTTAGAATTAGGACTAGGGTTTAGGTTAGGCCTAGGGTTCGTGTCAGGGGTAGGTTTGGTGTAAGTGTTAGCATTCGAGCTAGGATTAGGTCTAGTGTGAGGATTAGGTTTAGAGTCAGGGCTAATGTTAGGGTTAGGGTTAGGGTTATGTTTAGATTAAGGTTAGAGTTTGAGCTAGAATTAGGGTTAGGGCGATGTTGAGGGTTAGGGTTAGGTCTAGGCTTTTTGTTAGGGTGACAATAAGGGCTAGGTTTAGGGATAGGATTATGGCTACATTTGTGTGAGATTTATGGCTAGCATTAGGGCTATGAGTAATGTAAGAGCTAGGGATATGGTTATGGCTAGTTTTAGGGTTAGGGATATGGATAAGTCTAGTGTTCTAGTTAGGTTTTGGGTTAGGATAAGATTTAGAGCTAGGGTTTGTTTTAGGTTAACGGTCATTATTCGGGTTAGGGTTAGGTTTAGGGTGAGGGCCAGATTTAGGACTAGCGTTGGGTCTAGGGATAGAGTTAGTCATTACGTTAGGTTATTATTAGGGCTAGTGCTAGGTTTTTGCTTAGGGTTAATGCTAGATTTATGAGTCTATTTAGGATTAGGTTTGGTCTAGTGCTAATGTTATTTTAAGTTTAGGTATAGGTCTACCAGGACGGGTAGGGTTAGGGTTTTCTTTAGGGTTAATGCCAGGTTTAGACATAGGGTTAGTGTTAGGGTCAGAATAAGGGACAGGGTTAGAGTTAGGATTAGAGCTAGAATGAGGGCTAGGTTTAGGACTAGTAATAGAGATAGGGTTTGAGGTAGGCTAAGTATTATGGTTAGGACTAGGGTAGCATTAGGGTGAGGGTTTGGCTCAGGGTAAGGGATAGGATTAGAGGTAGAGTTAGGGGTGAGTTAGGGTTAGCGTTATATATAGGGTTATATCTATGTTTAGGCCTCAGAATAGGGCAAGGATTTGTGTTAGCATAAGGGCTACATTTAATGAAAGAACTAGGATTCTGTTTAGGGCTAGTTCTAGGATTAGCTTTAGGGCAATGTTTACAGCTAGGGTTACTGTTTGGGTCTGAATAAGGGTCAGGGTAACTCCTAGGGTTAGGGTTAGGACTCAAATTAAGGCTAGGTTTAGGGCTAGGTGTAGGTTTAGCATTAGGCTTAGGTTAAGAGTTAGTGTTAGGGTTATGGCTCGATTTTGTTTTAGGGCTAGGGTACTGTTAGGGCTAGTTTTCCAATTAGCATTAGGGTTAGGTCTAGTGTTAGAGTGAGCTTTAGGCTTAAGGTTTTGGTTATATCCAGGTTTAGGTCTAGGGTGAAAGTTAGGGCTAGGGTTGTGGCTAGGGATATGGATAGGGTTTCGGTTATGGTAAGGGATCATTTTAGAACTAGGGATAGGACTAGGGCAAGAGTTAGATTTAGTCTTAGGGCTAGGGATAGTGTTAGGTTTAAGGTAATGTCTAAATTAGGCTAGATTAGAGCTCTGGTTTGTTGTAGGTTTAGACATAGTTTTAGGGCTAGGGTTAGGGATAGCATTAGGGTTAGGGTAAGGTATGATGTTACAGGTACATTTAGTGCTAGGGCAAAGCATAAAATTAGGGATAGAGATAGGGTTAATGTTAGGGTTAGGATTAAGGCTAGACTTAGGGATAGATTATGGCTAGGATTTGTTTTAGATTTAGGGCTAGGTTTAGGTATAGGGCTTATGTCAGGTCTAGGGTTATGGTTAGTGATAGTTTTAGGCTAAGGATTATGGCCAGATCTATTGTAAGTGTTAGGTTGATGGTTAGGGTCAGGTTTACAGCTAGGGGTATTATTAAGGTCAGAGTCAGGGTTAGGGTATGTGTTAGGTTAAGGATTAGGCTTAGGGCTCAAATTAGCATTAGGGTTAGTGTTAGGTTAGGGTAATGGAAAGGGTTAAGTTTAGGGTAAATGTTAGATTTAGAGTAATGGACAGGTTTAGGTCTAGGAATAGGGTTAGGTTTAGGCCTAGGGATAGAATACAGTTAGGGTTATGGTTAGGGTAATAGATTGAATTATAGAGCTACAGTTAGGACTAGGGTTATGGTTAGGTTAGAGCTATGGTTAGGGTTAGGTCTAGGGTTAGAATTTGGTTAAGGTTATGGTTAGGGTAATGGATAAAATTAGAGTAGGGATAGGGCTAAGATTATGGTTAGGATTAGTGCTATGGTTTTGGTTAGATTTCTGGTTAGGACAAGGTTTAGATTTATGGTTAGGTTTAGGTTAATTATTAGGGCTAGTGTTATTTTTAGGGCTAGAGTAAAAGCTAGGTTTAGGGCTCTGATGAGGTATAGGTTTTGAGTTAGGTTAGGCCTACTTAGGACTAGGGCTAATGTTAGAACTAAGGTTATGATTAGGGCTAGTGTTAAGTTTAGCATTATATATAAATCTAGTGTGTAGATTAGATTTAGGCTTAGGGTGATGATTAGAGATAGGGTTCATGTTACAGTCAGAGTCAGGATCTGTGTTACTGATCACAGTTAGGGATAGACTCGAATTAGGGTTAGGGTTAAGGCTAGGTCTAGGATTATGCTTTGTGTAAGGGTTATGATAAGAATTAGGGATAGGTCTAATGTCATGTCTAGGGTTATGGTTTGGTTATGGTTAACGTTAGGGTTTTGTCACTGTTTTGTTTTACAGCTAGGGCTACTTTAGGATGAGCGATAGTGTTAGCACTAGTGGTATGGTGATTTTTAGGCTTAGATTTATTGTTATGGTTAGATCTATGTTTAAGGCTATGGCTATGTTTAGGGCTAAGGTTAGGGCTAGTTTTAGGGTTATTAACAGATAGAGTTAAAACTAGAAATAGGACTAGGGCGAGAGTTAGAGTTAGTCTTAGTGCTAGGGTTATGGTTAGGTTTAGGGGAAGGGATGGGTTTATAGCTAGGTTTAGATCTGGGGCGAGTATTAGAATTAGGGTTAGAGCTAGGGTTAGGATTAAGGCTATTTTTAGTGTTAGGATGAGGGTTTGTGTTAGAGCCAGGGCTAGGATTAGGGATATGACTAATGTCCGGTCTAGATTTATGGTTAGGGTTAGGGTTAGGGTTAGTTTTAGGGTTAGGTTATGGCTAGGTCTAATGTAAGGGTTAGGTTTAGGTAAGTTTCAGGTTTAAAGCTAGGTGTATTATTAGGGTCAGAGTCTGGGTAGGTTTTGGTTTAGGTTAAGTTTTAGGTTAAGGATTGAATTAGCTTTAGATTTAGGGTTACAGATAATGTAATGGATAGGGTTAGGTTTAGGGTTCAGTTAAAATTTAGAGTACTGGATAGGGTTAGTGTTAGCGATAGGGTTAGCATTACACCTAGGGTTAGCATATGACTTAGACTCATCTTTAGGGTAATGGATAGTATTAGAGCTGAGGTTAGGGCTAGGGATAAAGTTACGATTAGGGCTAGGGTTAGGGTGATGCCTAGGGTTAGTGTCAGGCATAGTTTTAGGGTAAGTATTAGCATTTGAGCTAGGGTTAGGTCTTGGGCGAGGGTCAGGGTTAGAGTCAGGGATAGGGTTAGGGTTAGGTTTATATTTAGGGTAAGGGTTAGAGTTTGAGCTAGGTTTAGGGCTAGGGTGAGTGTAGAATTAGGCTTAGGTCTAGGATTATGGTTAGGGTTACAATTAGGGCTAGGTTTAGGGCTGGAATAAGGGGTAAGTTTTGTGTGAGGTTTAGGGCTAACATTAGGGCTATGGGAAATATAACAGCTAAGAATATGTTTATGGCTAGTTTTAGGGTCAGAGTTATGGATATGTCTAGTTTTAGAGTTAGATTTTGGGTTAGGATAAACTTTAGAGCTAGAGTTTGTTTAGGGTTAAGGGTCATTCTTCAGGATAGGGTTAGGTTTAGGGTGAGTACCAGAATTACGATTAGCGTTGGGTCTAGGGATAGGGTTAGTCTTTAAGTTAGGTTAACGGTTATTGTTAGGGCTAGTGCTAGGTCGTTGTTTAGGGCTAGAGCTAGATTTATGACTATATTTAGGATTAGGTTTCATCTAGTGCTAGTGTTACTGTTAGGTTTAAGTATAGGTTTACCGGTATGGGAAGTGTTAAGTTTTGGTTTAGTTTTAGGGTCAAGTTTAGACTTAGGGTTAGTATTAGGGTAAGAATAAAGGTCAGGGTTAGGGTTCAGTTTAGAGCTAGAATGAGGACTAGGATAGGACCAGTAATAGAGTTAGGGTTTGGGGTAGGTGAGGGATTAATTTTATGACTAAGGTAGCATTAGGGTTTGACTTAGGAAAAGGAATAGGGTTTAATGTAGCATTAGAGTTAGGGTTAGGTTTAGGGCTAGGGATAGGTTTAGTGTTAGAGTTAAAAAATAGGGTTAGGTCTCAGATTCGGGCTAGGATTTGTGTTATCATTATGGCTATGGCTAGTGAAAGAACTAGGTTTCTGTTTAGGGTTAGTTCTAGGGTTAGTGTTAGGGCAATGTTTAGAGCTAGGGTTAGTGTTAGGGGCCTAGATAGTGTCAGGGTTATTTCTAGGGTTAGGGTTAGGACTCAAATTAGGGCCAAGTTTAGGACTAGGTTTAGCTTTAGGGTTTGGTTTAGGTTAAGGGTTAGAGTTATGGCTCTGTTTTGTTTTAGGGTTAGGGTAGATTTAGGGCTAGTTTTCCAATTAGCATTAGGGCTAGGGCTAGTGTTAGTGTAAGGTTTATACTTAATTTTAGTTTTATATCCAGGTTTAAGCCTTGGGTGAAGGTTCGGGCAATGTTTGCGGCTAGGGATAGGCCTAGCTTTTCATTTATGGTAAGGGATAGGTTTAGAACTAGGGATAGGGCTAGGGCGAGAGTTAGAGTTAGTCTTAGAGATAGGCATAGCGTTAGGTTTACTGTTAGTGCTAAATTGGGGCTTGAAATAGTGCTAGGGTTAGTGTTAGATTTAGGCCTAGGTTTAGGGCTATGGTTAGGGTTAGCATTAGGGTTAGGGTGAGGTATGATGTTACAGCTATGTTTAGTGCTAGAACAAGAGATAAAATTAGGGTTAGGGATAGGGTTAAAATTAGGTTTAGGATTAAGCCTGGGCTTAAAACTAGGATTAGGTCTAGGGATAGGGATAATGTCAGGTCTCGAGTTAAGTTTAGGCTAGGGTTACGGATAGGGCTTTGGCTCAATTTTCTTTTAGAACTAGGCCTAGGTAAGGGCTACTTCTATGATTAGCGATAGTGTTAAGGCTAGTGGTAGGGTGAAGTTTAGGCTTCGATTTATTGTTATGGTTAGATCTAGGTTTAGGGCTATGGCTAGGGTTAAGGTTAGGGTTAGGGCTAATGTTAGGGTTATGGTAACGAATAGGGTTAGAATTAGAAATAGGGCTAGATTGAGATTTCGAGTTAGTCTTTGGGCTAGGGTTAGTGGTAGGTTTAGGGTTAGGGCTAAATTAGGGCCAGGATTAGCACTAGGGTTAGTTTTAGGATTAGGCCTAGGGTTAGGGTTATTATTAGTGTTAGGTTTACGATTCGGTTTAGGAGAAGGGATAGGGTTATAGCTAGGGTAGGTCTAGGGCAAGGGTTAGAATTAGGGTTACAACTAAGGATAGGGTTTGGGTTATGATTAAGTCTAGATTTAGGGTTAAGCTTAGTGATTGTGTTAGGGCTAGGGCTAAGATAAGAGCTGGGGCTAATATCAGGTCTAGTTTCATGGTTAGTATTAGTTTTGGTGTTACGTTATGGCTAATTCTAGTATAAGGGTTAGGTTAATGGTAGGGGTCAGGTTTAGAGCTAGGTGTATTATTAGGGTCAGTGTCCCTGTATGGTTTGGTTTAGGTTAAGATTTAGGGTCAATGCTTGAATTAGTAGTTAGGGTTAGGGTTAGGGTAATGGATAGAATTAGGTTTATGGTTCCTGTTAGGTTTAGAGTAATGGATAGCCTTAGTGTTAGTGATAGGGTTATCATTAGGCCTAGGGATAGCATTTGGTTTAGGCTTAACTTTAGGATAATGGATAAGGTTAGAGCTAAGATTAGGGCTAGGCTTAATTTAAGGTTTAGGGTTAGGGTTAGGGCTAGGCCTAGGGTTAATGTTATGGTTAGGGTTAGGATAAGTGTAGGCATTTGAACTAGGGTTAGGCCTAGGGCGAGTTTTAGGTTTTGAGTCAGGTCTAGGGTTAGGTTTAGTGTTTGGCTTATGTTTAGACTAAGGATTAGAGTTTGAGCTAGGGTTAAGTCTAGGGTGAGCATTAGCATTAGGGTTAGGTCTAAGGTTATGGTTTGGGTTGTGAATAGGGCTAGGTTTAGGGCTAGGATAAGGGCTTGATTTTGTGTGATGTTTAGGGCTAATGTTAGGGCTATGGGTAATGTAAGAGCTAGGGATATGGTTATGGCTAGTGTTAGGGTCAGGGTTATGGATAAGTCTAGTGTTAGGGTAAGGTTTTGGTTTATGATAACATTTAGAGCTAGGGTTTCTATTAGATTGAGCGTCATCATTGGATTATGTTTAGTTTTATGGTTAGGGCCACAATTAGGACTAGCATTTAGTCTAGTGATACGTTTAGTTTTTACGTTAGGTAATGGGTTATCATTAGGGCTAGTGCTAGGTTTTTGTTTAGGCCTAAGGCTAGATTTATGACTCTATTTAGGATTAGGTTTTGTCTAGTGCTAGTGTTAAGGTTAGGTTTAAGTATAGGTTTACCGGTAGGGGTAGTGTTAGGGTTATGTTTAGGGTTAGGGTCAGCTTTAGATCTAGGGTTAGTGTTAGTGTCAGGATAAGGGTCAGGGTTAAAATTAGGGCTAAAGGTAGAATGAGGCCTAGGGTTAGGACTAGAAATCGTGTTAGGGTTTAGGATATTCTAAGGATTAGTATTAGGACTAGGGTTAGGCTTAGTGTAAGGGATAGGATTACAGGTAAGGTTAGGATTAGGGATAGGGTTAGGGATAGGTTCAGGGTTAGGGTTAGTCTTAGAGTTAAACCTATGTTTAGGGCTCAGATTAGCACTGGTATATGTGTTAGCATTAGGGCTATGGCTAATGAAAAATCTTAATTTCTGATTAGGGCTAATTTTGGTTTAGCATTAATGCAATGTTTAGAGCTAGGGTTAGTATTAGGATCCGAGTCAGGCTCAGGGTTACTCATAAGGTTAGGTTTAGCACTCAAATTATGTAAGGTTTAGGGCTAGGTTTAGGGTGAGTGTTTGGTTTAGGTTAAGGGTTAGGGTTAGGTTTATGGCTCAGTTTTGTTTTGGGGTTAGTTTAGGGTTAGGGCTAGTTTTCCAATTAGCATTAGGGTCAGGGCTAGTGTTAGGGTGAGCTTTAGGCTTAAGTTTACATTATATTCAAGTTTTGTTCTAGGGCAGAGATTAGGGCTAAGTTTGGGGCTAGGGATAGGGCTAGAGTTTGGGTAATATTAACGGATAGGTTTAGAACTAGGGATACTGCTAGGGTGAGAGAGTTATTCTTAGGGCTAGGGATAGGGTTAGGTTTAGGTTAGGGCTAAATTAGGGTTAGGATTAGTGCTAGGGTTAGTGTTAGTTTTAGGCCTAGTTTTACTGCTAGGTTTAGGATAAGCTATGATGTTACAGCTACATTTTGGGCTAGGTCAAGGGATAAAATTAGGTATAGGGCTAGGGTTAAGGTTATGGTTAGGGTTAAGGCTAGGCTTAGTGCTAGGATTATGGCTAGGATTTGTGTTTGGGTTAGGGCTTGCATTACGGTCTACTGTCTGGTCTAGGGTTATGATTAGGGATTGTTTTATAGTTAGGTTTATAGCTGGATCTATTGTAAGGGTTAGGTTGAGTATTAGGGACAGCTTTGCAGCTAGACTATTATTAGGGTCGGAATCAGGGTTGGGGTATGTGTTATGTTAAAGGTTAGGGTTAGGGCTCAAATTAGCATTAGGTATAGTGTTAGGGTTAGGGTAATGGATATGGTTAGGTTTAGGGTTCAGTTTAGGTTTAGGGTAATGTACAGCCTTAGGGTTAGGGATAGTGTTAAGGTTAGGCATAGGGATTGAATTCAGTTATGGTTATGGTTAGGGTAATGGATAGGATTAGAGCTACAATTAGGGCTAGGGTTATTGTTAGGTTAAGGCTATAGTTAGTGTTAGGCCTAGTGTTAGAATTCTGTTAGGGTTAAGTTTAGGGTAATAAATAAGATTAGAGATAAGGTTAGGGTTAGGGTTATGGTTAGGATTAAGGCCATGGTTCGGGTTAGTTCAAGGTTTAGTTTTTGGACTAGGTTTAGATTAAGTGTTGGGGCTAGTATTCGGGTAAGGAGAAGGGTTAAAGCTTGGGTTAGGGCTCAGATTAGGGCTAGGTTTTGGGTTAGGTTAGGGATAAGGTAGGACTATGGCTATTGTAAGAACTAGAGTTAAGATTAGGGCTAGTTTTAGAGATAAAATTAGGTCTAGGTCAAGGTCTAGTGTTTAGATTAGGTTTAGGTTTAGGGAGATCATTAGAGTAAGGGTTAGTGTTAGGGTCAGAATCAGGATCAGTGTTACTGGTCAGGGTTAGTGATAGGAATTAGGGCTAGGATTAAGGGTAGTTGTAGGGTTAGGTTTTGTGTTAGGTTTATGGTAAAAATCAGGGATAGGGCTATTGTCTGGTCTAGCATTACCTATAGGCTAGGGTTAGGGTTAGGGCTATGGCTCAGTTTTGTTTTAGATCTAGGGCTAGGGTTAGGGCTAGTTTTAGGATTAGAGATAGTGTTAGGGCTAGTGGTAGAAGGAGATTTATGCTTAGTTTTATTGTTATGGTTAGCCCTAGGTTTAGGGCTAGGGCCTGCATTAGGATTAAGGTTAGGGCTAGTGTTAGGGTTACAGTAATGGATAGGTTTAGAAAAGAAATAGGACTGGGCTGCAATTAGAGTTATTCTTTGGGCTAGGGTTAGGGGTAGGTTTAGGGTTAGGGCTAAATTAGGGTTGGGATAAGCACTAGGGTTAAAGTTATGGTTAGGCCTAGGGTAAGGGCTAGGGTTATGGTTAGTGTTAGTGTTAGGGTTAGAGTTAGATTTAGGGGAAGGGATGGGGTTATAGCTAGCTTTAGAGCTAGGGTTTGGGTTAGAATTTGATTTAGGGCTAAGTTTAGGTTTAGGGTTAATATTACAACTATGTTTAGTGCCAGGATAAGGGTATGCATTAGGGTAGGGCTAATGTCAGGTCTATGTTCAAAGTAGGTAGTTTTATGGTTATGTTATGGCTAGGTCTAGTGTAAGGGTTAGGTTTAGGGTAAGAGCCTGGTTTAGGGCTAGGTGTTTTATTAGGGTCAGGATCCGGGTATGGTTTGGTTTAGTTTAAGATTTAGGGTTAAGGCTTGTATTAGCATTAGGTTTGGTTTAGGATTAGGATAATGGATAGGGTTAGGTTTAGGGCTAATGTCAGAGTAATGGATACGGTTATTGTGAGCAATATGGTTTGCATTAGGCCTATGGTTAGCATTTGGTTTAGGCTTACCTTTAGCATAATGGATAGGGTTAGAGCTAAGGTTAGAGCTGGAATTAAGGTTAAGTTTATGTCTAGGGTTAGGGTTAGGCCTAGGGTTCGTGTCAGGGTTTGGTTTGGTAAGTATTAGGGTTTTAGCTAGGGTTAGGTTTAGGGTAATGCTTAGGGTTATAGTCATGGCTAAGGTTAGGGTTAGGGTTAGTGTTATGCTTAGGGAAAGGGTTAAAGTTTGAGCTAGGTTTAGGACTAGAGCGAGGGTTAGGGTTAGGGTTAGGTCTATGGTTATGTTTAGGGTTATAATTAGGGCTAAGTTTAGAGCTAGGATAAGGGCTAGGTTTGTGTGATGTTTATGGCTAGCATTAGGGCTATGGGTAATGTAAGTGCTCGGGTTATGGTTATGGCTAGTTTTGGGGTTAAGGTTATGGATAATTCTAGTGTTATGTTTAGGTTTTGGGTTAGGATAAGTTTAAGAGTTAGGGTTTGTGTTAGGGTAATCATCAGTGTTTGGGTTGGTGTTAGGTCCACAATTAGGAATAGCATTGGGTCTATGGATACGATTAGTCTTTTTTGTTAGGTTAAGGGTTATTGTTAGGGCAAGTTCAAGTTTATGGCTAGGGCTAGATTTATGACTCTGTTTAGGATTAGGTTTGGTCTAGTGCTTGTGTTACATTTAGGTTTAAGTATAGGTTTACCAGTAGGGGTAGAATTTTGGTCCGGTTTAGGGTTAGTGTCAGGTTTAGATCTAGGGTTAGTGTTAGGGTCAGGATAAGGGTCAGGGTTTGGGGTAGGGCTAAAGCTAGAATGAGGCCTAGGTTTAGTACTAGTAATAGAGTTAGGGTTTGGGATAGTCTAAGGATAAGTGTTAAGACTAGGGTAGCATTAGGGTTAGGGTTCAGCGTAGGGTAAGGGATAGGATTAGAGGTAGATTTAAGATTAGGGATAGGGTTAGGGATAGGGTTAGGGTTAGGGTTAGTCTTAGAGTTAAACCTATTGTTAGGACTCACATTAGTTCTAGTATATGTGTTAGCATTAGGGCTATGGCTAATGAAAGAACTTAATTTCTAATTAGGTCTACTTCTTGGTTTAGCATTAAGGCAATGTTTAGAGCTAGGGTTAGTATTAGGATCTTAGTCAGGGTCAGGGTTACTCCTAGGATTAAGTTTAGCAGTCAAATTATGGCAAGGTTTAGGGCTAGGTTTAGGGTTAGTGTTTGGCTTAGGTTAAGGGTTAGGGTTAGGTTTATGGCTCAGTTTTGTTTTAGGGCTAAGTTAGGGTTAGGGCTACTTTTCCAATTAGCATTAGGCATAGGGCTAGTGTTAGGGTGAGATTTAGGATTAAGTTTTGGTTTTAATCCAAGTTTAGGCATAGGGCAAATATTAGAGCTAAGATTGGGGCTAGGGATAGGGGTAGAGTTTGGGTTATGGTAAGGGATAGTTTTAGAACTAGGTATAGGGCTAGGGTGAACGTTAGAGTTAGTCTTAGGGATAGAGATAGGGTTAGGTTTAGTATTACGCCCAAATTAGGGCTAGGATTAGTGCTAGGGTGAGTGTAATTTTAGGCCTAGGTTTAGGGCTAGGGTTAAGGTTAGCGTTAGTGTTATGGTAAGATATGATGTTACAGCTATGTTTAGTGCTAGGACAAGGGATAAAATTAGGGATAGGGCTGGGGTTAATATCAGGGTAAAGATAAAGGCTGGGTTTAGAATTATGATTAGGGCTAGGGATAGTGCTAATGTCAGGTCTTGGTTATGGTTCGGTAGGGTTAGGGATAGGGCTATGGCTCAATTATGTTTTAGAACTAGGCTTAGGGTTAGGGCTAGTTTTATATTAGCAATAGTCTTAGGGCTACTGGTAGGGTGAAGTATAGGCTTACATTTATTGTTATGGTTACATCTAAGTTTAGGTCTATGGCTAGGGTTAGGGCTAAGTTTAGGGCTAGTGTTAGGGTTATTGTAACAGATAGGTTAGAACTAGAAATAGGGCTAGGTTGAGAGATCGATTTAGTCTTTGTGCTAAAGTTAGGTTTAGGTTTAGGGTTAGGACTAAATCTGTGTAGGATTAGCACTTGGGTTAGTGTTATGGTTAAGCCTAGGGTTAGGGTTAATGTTAGTGTTAGGGTTAGGATTAGGTTTAGGGGAAGGGATATGTTTATACCTAGCTCTAGGTCTAGGGAAAGGGTTATAAATAGGGTTAGGAATAAGGTTAGGGTTTGGGTTAGGATTAAGACTAGTTTTAGGGCTAGGCTGAGGGTTTGTGTTAGGGCTATGGGTAGGATTTGGGCTAGGGCTAATTTTGTCAAGTCTAGGTTTATGGTTAGTATTAGTTTTAGTGTTATGTTATGGCTATGTCTATTGTAAGTTTTAGGTATATGGTAGTGTCAATGTTAGAGCCAGGTGTATTACTAGGGTCAGGGTCAAGGTAGGGTTTGGTTTAGGTTAAGATTTAGGGTTTATGGTTGAATTAGCTGTGGGTTCAGAGTAGGGTTTGCGTAATGGATAGAGTTAGGTTTATGGTTCCAGTTAGGTTTAGAGTAATGGATAGGATTAGTGTTAAATATAGGGTTATAATTTGGCCTAGGGTTCGCATTTGGTTTAGGCATTTCTTTAGAGTAATGGATAGGGTTAGAGCTAAATTTAGGGCTAGGGTTAAGGTTAGTATTAGGTTTAGGGTTAGGGTTAGGCCTAGGGTTAATTTTAGGTTTAGGGTTAGGGTGAGTGTAGGCATTTGAGCTACAAATAGGGCTAGGGTGAGGGTTAGGTTTTGAGTCAAGGCTAGTGTTAGGTTTTGGGTTAGGGTTATATTTAGGCTGAGAATTAGAATTTGAGCTAGGGTTATGGCTAGGGCAAGGGTTTACAATTAGGGTTAGGTCTAAGTTTATGGTTAGGGTTATGATTAGGGCTAGGTTTAGGGCTAGGATAAGGACTAGTTTTTGTGTGATGTTAAGGGCTAACATTGGGGCTTGGGTAATGTAAGAGTGATGAATAAGTTTATGGCTAGTTTTGGGGTAAGGGTAATGGATAAGTCTAGTGTTAGGGTTAGGTTTTGGTTTAGGATAAGGTTTAGAGCTAGGGTTTCTATTAGATTAAGGGTCATTGTGGGGTTAGGGTTAGTTTTAGGTTTAGAGCCACAATTAAGACTAGCATTTGGTCTAGTGAGAGGTTTAGTCTTTACGTTGGGTTAAGGGTTATTGTTAGGGCTGGTGCTACGTTTTTGTTTAGGCTAGGGTTAGATTTATTATTCTATTTAAAATTAGGTTTGTCTAGTGCTATTGTTACTGTTAGGTTTAGGTATAGGTTTACAGTTAGAGGTATTGTCAAAGTTCGGTTTAGGGTTAGGGTCAGGTTTAGATCTAGGGTTAGTGTTAGGGTCAGAATAAGGGTGAGGGTTATGGTTAGAGTTAGAGCTAGAATGAGGGCTATGTTTAGGACTCATAATAGAGATAGGGTTTGGGGAAGGCTAAGAATTATAGTTTAGGACTAGGGTAGCATTAGAAAGAGGATTTGGTTTAGGGTAAGGAATAGTGATAGAGGTAGAGCTAGGGTTAGGGTAAGGATTAGGGTTGGTGTTAGAGTTAAGGTTAGGGTTAGCATTAGTGTTTGGGTTTGGGTTATAGTTAGGTTAAGGGTTAGTGTTAGAATTAGGGATAGGGGTAGTGTTAGGATTTGGATTAGGATTAGGTGAGTGTTAGGGTTAGGGTCAGGGTTAGGGTTACTGTTAGGGTTAGGGTTAGAGTTAAGTTTATTGTTAGGGTTAAGGTTAGGATTAGGATTAGTGTTAGGGTTAAGTTTAGATTAGGGTTACGGATACTGTTATGGTTAGTTTTAGGTTTTGAGTTAGGGTTAGATTTTGGGTTAGTGTTAGGGTTAGAGTTAAGATTAGGGTTATATTTAGGGTTAAGATTAGGGTTACATTTAAGGTTAGGGTTACATTTAGGTAAGGGTTAGGTTTAGGGTAGGGTTAGGGTTAGGGTTCAGGTTAGGTTTAGGGTTAATTTTAGAATAAGGGTTAGAGTTAGGTTTAAATTTAGTGTTAGGTTTTCTATTAGGTTTAGGTTTAGGGTTTGTGTTAGTGTAAGTTGTCAGGTTAGCATTAGGGTTAGATTTAGCGTTTGGATTAGAGGTAGGGTTAGGGTTAGTTTTATGGTTAGGGTTATGTTTAGAGGTAATTTTAGTGTTACGGTTAGAATTAGTGTTAGGTTTAGGGTTAGTGTTAGGTTTAGGGTTGTGTTAGGGTTAGTGTTAGTTATAGAGTTATGGTTGGGTTTAGGATTTGTGTTAGTTTTAGGGTTAAAGTTAGTGTTAGAGTTAAATTATGTTCAGGGTTAGGCAAGGGTAAGAGTTAGAATTAAGTTAGGGTTAGGGTTTGTGTTAGGGTTGGGGTTAAAGTTAGGGTTTGTACTAGTGTTATTGTTAGGGTGTGGGTTAGTGTTAGGGTTCGTGTTAAGGTTAGGTTTGGGGTTAGTGGTAGAGTATGGTGTAGGTTTACAGTTAAGAATGAGGTTAGTGTTAAAGTTAGGATTAGGGTTTGGGTTAGGATTAGTGTATGGGTTAGGGTTACAGTTAGGTTTATGGTTAATGTTAGGATTAGGATTAGATTTATGGTTAAGTTTAGGGTTAGGTTTATGGTGAAGTTGAGTGTTAGTGTTAGGGTTAGGTTTAGGTTTAGTGTTAGGGTAAGGTTTAAGGTTAAGTTTAGGGTTAGTGTTTGGGTTAGGGTTTGTGTTAGGGTTAGCTTTAGGGTTAGGGTTAGGGTTATGGTTGGGATTAGGTTTAAGTTTAGGGTTGCGGTTTGGGTTAGAATTAGTGTTAGGTTAAGGTTAGGGTTAGCACTAGTGTTTGGGTTAGGGTTATAATTATGTTTAGGTTTAGTTTTAAGTTTAGGATTAGGCTTAGTTTTAGGTTTAGTGTTAGGAATAGGTGAGTGTTAGGGTTAGGGTAATGGTTAAGATTAGTGTTAGTGTTAGTGTTAGGGTTAGGGTTAGGGACAAGGTTAGGTTTAGGGTTAGCTTAGGGTTTGTGTTAGGGTCAGCGTTAGGATTAGGGTAATGGTTAGGAATAGGGTTATATTTACGGTTAGGGTATAGGTTAGTATTTGGATTAGGGTAAATGTTTGTGTTAGGGTTGGGATTATTGTTAGTGTTAGGGGTAGGGTTAGGGTTAGGGTTACTGTTATACAAAGGTTAGGGTTTGTATTAGGGTTAGGTTTAGGTTTAGGGTTAGGGTTAGGTTTACGATTAGGATTACCTTTAAGGTTAAGGATAGGTTTAGGGTTAGTGTTTGGGTTAAGATTAGGGTTAGGAATAGTGTAAAACTTACCATTAGGTTTAGGTTTAGGAATGGTTTTAGGGTTTTTTTTAGGTTTAGGGTTAGGATTAGGTTTAGTGTTATGGTTAGTATTAGGGTTAGGTTTAGGGTTAGTGTTATAGTTAGCATAAGGAATAGAGTTAAGGTTAGGGTTAGTGTTAGCATTATGTTTAGGGTTAAGGTTAAGGTTAGTTTTAGTGTTTGTGTTATGGTTAGGGTTAGGTTTAATGTTATGGTTAGTGTTAGGTTTATGATTAGAATTAGGGTTAGCGTTAGTGTTCGTGTTAGGGTTATGGTTATGGTAAGCTTTAGGATTTATGTTAGTGTTAGTGTTAGGATTAAGTTTAGGGTTAGGGTTAGGCTTAGGCTTAGGGTGAGTGTTAGGTTTAGTGTTAGTTTTTGGGTTATGCTTAGATTTAGGGTTAGTGTTAGGTTTAGTGTTAGGGTTTGTGTTATGTTTAGGGTTTGGTTTAGGGTAAGGTTTACAATGATGATTAGGGTTAGAGTTAGGGTAAGGGTTAGTATTAGGGTTAGGGTTAGGTTTGAGATTAGGGTTAGAGTTAATGTTAGGGTTAGTGTTAATCTTTGTGATAGGGTCAGGTATAGGGTAAGGTATAGAGTTAGGGTTCAGATTAGGTTTAGGGTTAGTTTTAGAGTTAGAGTTAGGTTTGTCTTTTTTGTTAGTGTTAGTGTTACTGTTAGGGTTAGGTTAGTGTTTGTGATAGGGAAACTGTTAAGGTTATTGTTATGGTTATGGTTAAGATTACATTTAGATTTAGGGCTAGGGTTAGGGTTAAGTTTAGTGTTATGATTGTTGTTAGGTTTAGGGTTAGGTTTAGGGTTACAGATAGTTATAGGATAAGGGTTGGTGTTGGGGTTAGGGTTAGTGTTAGGGTTAGGTTCACGGTTAGTGTTAGGGTTAGGGTTAGGTTTAGGTAAGCATTAGGGTTAAAGTTAGATTAGTTTTAGGGTTTGATTAGGGTTTGTGTTAGCATTAGGGTTAGGGTTAGGGTTTGTGTTAGGGTTAGTGTTAGGGTGTGTGATAGTGTTAGGGTTACGGTTAGGGTTAGGTTAATCTTCGTGTTAGAGTTTCAGTTAGGGTTATTTTTAGGGTTAGTTGTAGTTTTATGGTTAGGATTAGGGTTAGTGTTACAGTTAGAATTAGGGTTAGGGTTCAGATTAGTGTTTGGGATAGTATTAGAATTAGGTTGAGGCTTAGTGTTAGCATTAGGTTTAGAGTAAGTGTTAGGGTTAGGTTATGTTTGTGGTGAGATTTAGGGTTAGTGTTAGTGTTAAAATTAGGGTTCATGAGAGTGTTAGTATTAGGATTAGGGTTACTTTTAGGATTAGTGTTAGGGTTAGGTTTAGGTTTATTGTAAGTGTTAGTGTTAGTGTTTGTGTTAGGGTTAGGGATAGTGTTAGGCTTAGGGATAGGTTTAGGATTAGTATTAGGTTTAGGGCTGGGGTTAGGTTTAGGTTTACAATCCATGTTAGGGTTAGGGTTATGGTTAGGGTTATGTTTAGGGTTAGTTTTAGGTTTAGGGTTATGTTTAGGTTTAGGGTTAGTGATTTAGGGTTAGGGTTAGGGTTCGGGTTAGTGTTAAGGATAGCGTTATTGTTAGGGTAAGGGTTAGGTGTACCATTAGCTTTAGTGTTAATGTTAGGGTAAGGGTTAGGGCAGTGTTAGGATTAGGAATAGGTTTAGGGTTAGGGCTATGGTTAGGGTTAGTGTAGTGTTACAGTTAGGTTTAGGGTTAGTTTTATGGTTGGTTTTAGGGTTAGGTTTAGGGTTATGTTTAGGGTTAGTTTTAGAACTAGGGTTAGTTTTAAGGTTTGGGTTAGTGTTAGGGTTAGTTTTAGAGTTCAGATTAGGGTTAGGGTTAGTGTTAGAATTGTGTGTGTGTCAGGGATATGGTTTGTGTTAGGGTAAGATTTAGGTTTATGGTTTCTGTTAGGGTTAGGAATAGGGTAAGTGTTAGGTTTAGGTTTAGGAGTAGGGCTAGAGTGAGGCTTAGAATTAGGTTTAGGTTTAGTTTTGGTTTACTTGTAGGTTAGGGTTAGTGTTAGTGTTAGGGTTAGGATTAGTGTTAGGTTTAGATTTTGTATCAGGTAAGAGTTAGGGTGAGGGTTAGTGATAGGGTTAGGTTTAGGGTTGGGTTCAGTGTTACTGTTAGTGTTAGGGTTAGGTTTAGGGATAGTCTTAAGGTTAGGGATAGTTTTACGGTTACTTTAAGGTTTAAAGTTAGAATCAGTTTTAGGGTTATTGTTACCATTAGGATTAGGGTTATGGTTAGGTTTAGTGTTGGGTTATGGTTAGGTTTATGGGTAAGGTTAGTTTATGGGTTAGTTTTCGGGTTGGGGTTCAGGTTAGGGTTAAGATAAGGTTTAGAATTAGGGTTAGGCTTTGAGTTAGTGTTAGTATTAAGATTAGAGTTAGGGTAAGTATTATAGTTTGTGTTAAGTTAAGGGTTACGTTTAGGTTTTGTTTTAGGTTAGAGTTAAAATTAAGCTTTTTTTATGATTAGAAAGAAGGTTAGAGTCAGGTAAAGGATTAGGGTTAGGGTTAGTTTTAAATTAAGGGTAGTTTAGGTATAGTGTTAGGGTTAAGGTTAGGGTTAGAGTAAGGGTTTATGGTTAATTGTAATTTAGAGTTTGTGTTAGTGTAAGGGTTACGATTAGTGTTAGGGTTAGGTTTACGTTTATGGTTTGTTTTAGGGTAAGGTTTATGGTAATGGTTAGGGTTAGGGTTAGGTTTAGATTTGGTTCAGTGTTAGTGTTAGTGTTGTGTTAGGGTTAGGGTTAGGAATAATGTTAGATTTAGGGATAGGTTTGGTGTTACTTTTAGGTTGAGGGTTAGAATTATGATTAGGGTTAGTGTTATGGTTAGGGTTAGGCTTATGGTTAGGGTTAGTGTTAGGGTTAGGTTTAGGCTTATGGTTAGGATTAGTGTTAGGGTTAGGGTTAGGTTTATGGTTAAGGTTAGTTTTGGGGTTAGAGTTAGCGTTAGGGTTCAAGTTAGGGTTAAGGATAATTTTAGTATTAGGGTTAGGGTTTTGGCTAGGGTTAGTGTTTGGCTTAGTGTTTGGGTAAGAATTATGGTTTGTATTAGGGTAAGGGTTAGGTTTTGGTTTTGTTTTAGGTGAGAATTAAAATTAGGGTTTTGGTAATGATTAGAAAGAGGGTTAGAGTGAGGCATATGGTCAGGGTTAGGGTTAGGTTTAGGGTTACAGGTAGTTTAGGTATAGTGTTAGCGTTAGGGTTAGGGTTAGTGTTAGTGTTAGGGTTTAAGAAAGGGTTAGGAATAGGGTTACTGTTAGGTTTATGGTTAGACTTAGGGTTAGGGTTAGTGATAGGGTTAGTGTTGGAGTTACAGTTAGTATTAGGTTTAGGGTTAGGTTCAGTGTTAGAGTTAGTGTTAGGTTTGGGGTTAGGTTTAGGATTAGTGTAAGTGTTAGTGTTAAGATTAGTTTAATGGTCAGTGTTAGGGTTAGGGTTATGTTTAGGGTAAGCTTTAGTTTTAATGTTAGGGTTAGGAGAGTGTTAGTTTTAGGGATAGGTTTAGGATTAGGGCTAAGGTTAGGGTTAGGTTTAGTGTTATTATTAAGTTTGGGGTTAGGGTTCGTTTTAGGGTTAGGGTTAGGGTTATATTTAGTGTTAGTTCTAGGATTAGAGGTAGGGTTAGGGTTAAGGTTAGGGTTAGGTTTAGTTTTAGATTAGGGTTAGGTTAGGGTTATGGTTTGGGTTAGGGTTAGGATTAGTGTTCATGTGAGGAATATGGTTTGTTTTAGAGTAAGGGTTAAGGTTATGGTTAGGATTAGGTATAGAGTGAGGCTTAGGGTTAAGTTTAGTGTTATTTTAATGGCTACTTGTAGGTTATGGTTAGTGTTAGTGTAAGGGTTATGATTACTGTTAGAATTAGGGTTAGGGTTTGTGTTAGGGTAAGGTTTAGGGTGAGGGTTAGCGGGAGGGTTAGGTTTAAGGTTAGGTTCAGTGTTAGTGTTAGTGTTAGGGTTAGGGTTCTGAATAGTTTTAGGGTTAGAGAATTGTTTAGGTTTACTTCTTAGGTTTAGTGTTAGAATTAGGGTTAGGGATAGTGTTACGATTAGGGTTAGGCTTATGGTTAGGGTTGGTGTTAGGGTTAGGATTAGGCTTATGGTTAAGGTTAGTTTTTCGGTTAGGGTTAGGGTTAGGGTACAAGTTAGGGTTAGGCTTAGATTTAGAAGTAGGGTTAGGGTTTCAGTTAAGATTAATGTTTAGCTTCGTGTTCAGGTAAGAATTATGGTTTGTGTTAGGGTAAAGGTTGGGTTTAGTTTTGTGTTAGGTTAGATTTAAATTTAGGTTTGTTCTTATAATTAGAAAGAGGGTTAGAGTGAGGCTTAGGGTTATTGTTAGGGTTAGTTTTAGGCTTATGGTTAGTTTAGGTATAGTGTTACCATTAGTGTTAGGCTTAGTGTTAGTATTAGGGTTTAAATAAGGGTTAGGGATAGGGTTACTCTTAGGTTTATGGTTAGATTTAGGTTTAGCATTAGTGATACTGTTAGGGCTGGGGTTAGGGGTAGTGTTAGGATTAGGGTTATGGTTAGAATTAGTGTTAGGTTTAGGGTTAAGTTTAGGGTTAGTGTAAGGGTTAGGATTAAGATCAGTCTCAGGGTTAGTGTTAGGATTAGGGTTAGGTTTAGGGTTAGCTTTAGTGTTAGTGTTAGTTTTAGGTTTAGAGAGAGTGTTAGGGTTAGGGATAGGATTAGGTTTAGGGCTAAGTTTATGGTTAGTGTTAGTGTTACGCTTAGGTTTAGGGTTAGGTTTTGTTTTAGGGTTAGGATTAGTGTTATGTTTAGTGTTAGTTCTAAAGTTAGGGTTAGGGTTAGGGTTCAGTTTAGGTTTAGGTTTAGTTATAGAATTCCGGTTAGGGATAGGGATAGGGTTAGTGTTAGTATTAGTGATCATGTGAGGAAAATGGTGTGTGTTAGGGTAAGGGTTAGGGTTATGTTTAGGATTAGCATTAGAGTGAGGCTTAAGTTTAGGTTTAGGGTTAGTTTAAAGGTTACTTGTAGGTTATGGTTAGTGTTAGGGTAATGGTTAGTTTTAGTGTTAGGGTTAGGGTTAGGGTTTGTTGTAGGGAAACTTTTAGTGTGAGGGTTGGGATAGAGTTAAGTTTAGAGTTAGATTCTTTGTTAATGTTAGGTTTAAGGATAGTCTTAGGCTTAGGGAAAGGATTAGGGTTACTTTTAGGTTTAGTGTTAGAATTAGGGTTAAGGTTAGTGTTACGGATAGGAATAGAGTTAGGTTTAGTGTTAGGGTTAGGGTTATGTTTAGGGTTAAGGTTAGTTTTGGGGTTAGGGTTAGGGTTAGGGTTCTGTTTAGGGTTAGGGTTAGTTTTAGAAATGAGGTTAGGGTTTGGTTTAGGGTTAGTGTTAAGGTCAGTGTTAGGGTAAAAATTATGGTTTGTGTTAGAGTAAGGGTTAGGTTTAGGTTTTGTTTTGGGTTAGAGTTAAAATTAGGGTTTTGGTTATGAATGGAAAGAGGGTTAGAGTGAGGCATAGTGTTAGGGTTAGGGTTAGTTTTAGAGTAACAGGTAATTTGGTTATAGTGTTAAAGTAAGGTTTAGGTTTCATGTTATGTTTAGGGTTAAAGTAAGGGTCAGGGATAAAGTTAATGTTAGGTTTAGAGTTAGGCTTAGGGTTAGGGTTACTTATAGTGTTATTGTTGGGGTTATGGTTAGTGTTAGGATTAGGGTTACGTTCAGTGTTAGTATTTGTGTTAGGTTTAGGGTGAGGTAAGGGTCAGGGTTAGGGTTAGGTTTCAGTTAGGGTTAGCGTTAGTGTTAGGTTAGGGTTAGGGTTAGCGTTAGGGTTAGTTATAAGGTTAGGGTTGTGGTTAGGTTTAGTGTTAGGGTTAATGATAGTTTTATGTTTAGTGTTATGGTGAGAGTTCGGGTTAGTTTTAGGTAAGTGTTAGGACTAGGTTTATGGTTAGGGTTAGTGTAAGGATTAGTGTTAGGAATAGGATTAGATTTAGTGTTAGGGTTATGGTTAGGGTTAGGTTTAGGGTTAGGGTTATGTTTAGGGTTAGTGTTATGGTTCATGTAGTGTTACTGTTATGCTTAGGGTTATGTTATGTTTACGGTTAGTCTTAGTGTTAGGGTTAGGGATAGTTTTAGTGTTAGTGTTAGTTTTATTGTTAGTGTTAGGGTTAGTGTTAGGTAAAAGTTAGGGTTCATGTTTATGGTTATGTTTAGGTTAAGTTTAGGGTTTTGATTTGGGTTAGGAATTGAGTTAGGGTTATGGTTATGGTTAGGGTTAGGGTTACATTAGGTTAAGGGTTAGGGTTAGGATTACTCTAAGGATTAGTGATAGGTTAGGGTTAGGTTTAGATTTAGGTTTAGTGCTATGGTTATTGTTAATTTTAGGGTTAGTGTTAGGGTTAGAGTTTGTGTTAGTGTTAGAGTTAGGATTAGGGTTAAGGTTAGTTTTAGGATTAGGTTTACAATTTGTGTTAGGGTTATGGTTAGGATTATATTTAGGGTTCCGGTTATGATTAGGATTAGCCTTAGGGTTAGATTTAGTGTTAGGTTAGGGTTAGTGCAGGGTTAAAGTTAATGTTAGGGTATGGGTAAGGGTTAGGATTAGGGTTAATACTAAAGTTAGATTTAGGTTTAGGGTTAGTGTTAGGTTTAGGGTTAAGGTTAGGGTGTTAGATTTAGGTTTATGGTTAGGGTTAGTGTTTGGTTTAGGGTTAGGGTTATACTTTGGTTTAGAGATAGTGTTAAAATTATGGTTAGTTTTAGGGATAGCTTTAGGTTTAGGGTTAGGTTTAGAGATTTTGTTACAGTTAGGATTAGGTTTAGGATTAAAGTTAGGGTTAAAGTTAGGATTAGTGTTAGTGTTAGGGTTAGTTTTAGGGTTAGCATTTGCGTTTTTTAGGATTAGGGTTAGGGTTCATATTAGGTTTAGAGTTAGGGTTATGGTTAGGGTAATATTTAGGGATAGGTTTAGGGTTACGGTTAGAGTTAGTGTTAATGTTAGGGTTATGGTTATTGATAAGATTAGGGTTTAGGTTAGTGTAAGGTTTAGCATAAGGTTTGCGGAGGTATTAGGCTTAGCATTATATTTAGGGTTATGGTACATGTTAGAATTAAGGTTAGAGTTAGGTTGAGGTTTAGGGTTAGGTTTGGGTTAAGGTTAGGGTTAGCATTAGAGATAATTTTAGGGTTAGGGTTAGGATTAGTGTTAGGATTAGTGTTAGGCTTAGTGTTAATTTACGGTTAGTGTTAGGGTTATGGTTCATGTTAGAGTTAGGGTTATGGTTTGTGCTAGATTTATGTTTAGGTTTAGGTTTAGGGTTATGTTTAGTGATAGGGATAGGTTTAGGGTTATGGTTAAAGTTAGTGTTAGGTTTAGGATCAGGGGTCGTGTTAGTGTTAGGGTTAGGGATATGATTAGGGTTAGTGTTAAAGTTAGAGTTACGGTAAAGTTTAAATTTAGTGTTTGGGTTAAGTTTAGAGTTATGATTAGTGTTAGTGTCAGGGTTAGGGTTAGGGTTAGTGTTACAGTGAGATTTAGTGTTAGAGTTAGGTTCGGGTTAGGGGTATGGTTAGAGTTCTTGTTTGGTTTAGGGTTAGGGTTATTGTTAAGTTTAGGGTGACTGTTGGATTTAGGGTTAGGTTTAGTGTTAGTCTTAGGCTAGTGTTAGGGTTATGGTTAGGGTAAGTGTTAGTGTTATGTTTAGGGTTAGGGATAGAATTATGTATGGTTAGGGTGAGGGTTAGTGTTACTGACAGGGTTAGAGTTAGGGTAAGTGTTAGGTTTAGGGTTAGGTTTAGGGTTAGGCTTATGGTTAGGGTTAGAGGTAGGGTTAGGGTTAAGTTTAGTGTTAGTGTTATTGTTAGGGTTAGTAATAGTGTTTGAGTTAAGTTTAGGTTTAGGGTTAGCATTAGAATTAGGGATAGTTTTTGTGTTAGTATAATGGTTAGTTTTATGGTTAGGGTTAGTGTTAAAATTAGGGTTAGGGTTATGGTATGGTTAGTGTTAGGGTTGTGATTAGGGTTTGGCTTAGTTTTAGGGATAAAATTTGGGTTAGGGTTAGTGTTACATTAGGGTTAGAGTTAGGGATAGTATTATGGTAAGGGTTAGGTTTAGGGTTAGGGTTAGGGAATAGTTTGGGTTTGGGTTAGTGTTAGGGTTAGGATTAGTATTTGGGTTAGGTTTAGGGTTAGTGTTTGTGTTTGGGTTAGGGTTAAATTTAGGGTTTGTGTTAGGTTTAGAGTTAAATTTAGGGTTTGTGTTAGGTTTACGTTTAGTCTCAGGATTAGTTTTAGGATTAATGTTAGTGTTAGATTTGTTTCAGTGTTAGGGTTTGGGTTTGATGAGGTTTAGGGTAACTTTTATGGTTAGGGTTATGGTTATGGTTAGAGTTAGTGTTAGGGTTAGGTTTAGTGTTAGGGTTAGTGTTAGTGTTAAGTTTAGGGTTAGGGTTAGGGTTAGTGTAATGTTACCATTAGGATTAGGGTTAGGAGTAGTGTTTAGGTAAGGGTTAGAGTTAGCTTTAGGGTTAGTGTTAGGATTACGTTTTGTTTTAGTGTTAGGTTTAGGTTTAGGGTTAGGGTGAAGTTAAGGGTTAGTGTTATGGTTAGTCTTAGCTTTAGGTTTAGGGTTAGGATAAGGGTTATGTAAGAGTTAAAATTTGTTTTAGGTTCTGTTTTAGTGTTAGGGTTAGTGTTATGGTGAAGGTTATTGTTACAGTTAGGTTTGGGTTAGGGTTACGTTTAGGTTTCATGTTAAGTTTAGGATTAAGTTTAGTGTTTGCTTTAGGTTTAGAGTGAGGGTTAGAGTTAGGGATAGGGTTAATGTTAGTGTTATTACACTGTTATGGTTAGGGTTAGGGTTAGTGTTAGGATAAAGGTTAGGTTTAGGATTTTGTTTAGTGTTAGGTTTAGTGTTTTGGTTAGGGTTAGACTAGAGTTAGGGTTAGGGTTAGGGTTTGTTTTAGGGTAAGGGTTAGTGTGAAAATTAGGTTTAGCTTTAGATTTACAGTTAGGGTTAGTGTTACGGTTAGTGTTAGGGTAAGTGTTAGCGTTAGTGTTGTGTTAGGGTTATAGGTTTAGTGTCACTGTTCTTTAGGATTAGTAATATAATTAGGGTTGTGTTAGGGTTAGTGTTTAGTTTAGTGTTAGGGTTAGGGTGAGTGTTAGAGTTAGGGTTTGGTTTAGGATAAGGTTTAGGTTTATTGTTAGGGTTAGAGTTAAGGTTACGTTTATGTTTAGGTAAGGGTTAGGTGTAAGGTTAGGGTTACAGTTATGATTAGGTTTTGGTTTAGGGTTAGGGTTAAACTTAGTCTTAGGTTTAGATTTACCATTAGGGTTAGTGTTAGGTTTTGTTAGGGTTAGAGTTAGGGTTAGGCTTAGGGTTAGGGTTTGTTTAGGGTCACTGTTAGAAATAGGGTTAGTATTAGGGTTAGGGTCATGGTTAGTGTTAGGTATAAGGTTAGGTTTAGGGTTAGGGATCGTGATAGGGTTAGGGTAGGGGTAAGGTTTAGTGTTAAGATTTGGGTTAGGTTTAGGGTTAGGGTAAGTTTTAGGTTTAGTGTTAGGGTTATGGTGAGTGTTAGGGTAAGTTTTAGTGTTATGTTTCTGGTAACGTTTAGGGTTAGTTTTTGTGTTAGAGTTAGTATTATTTTTAGGGTTAGGGTTAGGGTTAATTTTTGGTTAGTCTTATGTTTAGGATTAGATCTAGGGTTAGGGATACTTTTAGGGATAGGATTAGGTTTAGGTTTAAAATTAGTGTCTGGGTTAGGTTTAGAGTTAGTTTTATGGTTATTTTAGGGATAATGTTATGTAAGGGTTATATTTAGGGTGAGGTTTAGGGTAGTGTTAGTGTTAGGGTTATGGTTAGGGTTACAATAAAAATTAGGTTTAGGGTTAGTGTAGATTTATTGTAAGGGTTATGGTTAGTGTTAGGGTTAAAGTAAGGGTTAGGATTAGGGTTAATGTTTGGATTAGGGTTAGGGTTAAAATTAGGGTTATGTTTAGGGTTAGGGTTAGGGTTATTGTTAGTTTTAGGGTTAGGGTTTGTGTTACTTTTAGTGTTAGTGTTAGTGTTAGTATAACGGAAAGATTAGGGTTAGGTTTAGGATTAGGGTTAGTTTTAGTGTTAGGTGTAAGGTTAGGTTTAGAGTTAGTTTTAGGGTTAGGTTTAGGGTTAGGGTTAGGATTGGTTTTAGGTTAGCATTAGGTTTACACTTACATTTAGTGTTAGGTTAGGGTTAGGTTTTTTGTTTCAGTTAGTTTTAGGGTTAGTGTTAGATTTGGTGTGAAGGTTAGGTTTATATTTACTACTATGGTTAGGGTTGGTTTTAGCATTAGGCTTAGGGTTTGGGTTATGTTTATGGCTAGTTTTACAGTTAGGTGTAGGTTTAAGGTTAGTGTTAGGGTTTGTGTTAGGGTTCAGGTTATGGTTTTTTTAGGGTGAAGTTTTGTGTTAGTGTTAGGGTTAGGGTTAGTTTCAGTATTAGGGTTATGGTTAGGTTTAAGTTTATTGTTAGGTTTAGGGTTAGTGTTAAGTTTAGAGTTATTGTTAGGGTTATTGTTAGGGTAAGTGTTAGGGTTAGTGTTAAAATTAGCATCATTTTTACATTTAGGGTTAGGGTTATGGTTAGGTTTGGGGTTAGTTTATTGTTAGTGTTAGTGTTAGGGTTAGTGCTAGTATTAAGGTTAGAGTTATGTTTAATATTATTGTTAGGTTTAGGGTTAGAGTTATGGTTAATCTTAGGGTTAGGTTTATTATTCATGTTATATTTAGTGTTAGGTTTAGGTTTAGGGTTAAGTTTAGTGTTTGGTTTAGGGTTAGGTATACTGTTAGTGTCAGGGGCAGGTTTAAGGTTACTGTTAGGGTTGGGGTTAGGTTTAGTGTTAGTGTTAGGTTTAGTGTTCATTTTATGTTTAGTGTAAGCGTTAGGGTTAGAGTTAGGGTTAGTGTTAGTGATAGGCTTATGTTTAGGTTTAGGTTTATGGTTATTGTTAAAATTAGGATTAGGGTTAGTGTTAAAGTTAGGGTTAGGATTTGGTTTAGATTTAGTGTTAGGGTTAGTGTTAGATTTAGGTTTAGGTTTAGTGTTAGGTTAAGGGTTAGCGTTACTTTTTTGAATTAGGTGTAGGCTTAATGTTAGTATTAGGGTTCGGGTCATAGTTTGTGTTAGGGTTATGTCAGGGCTAGGGATTGTGTTAGGGTTAGGATTAGAGTTAGGGAGATGGTTTAAAATTAGTATTTGGTTTAGGGTTACATTTAGATTTAGGGTTAGTGTTAGGTTTCGGGTAAGGGTTAGTGTTAGGTTTGGAGTTCAGTTTAGGGTTAGGGTGAGGATTAGTGTTATTGTCATGTTTAGGGTTAAGGTTAGCTTTAGAGTTACTGTTAGTGTTAGGATTAGGTTTAGGGTTAGGTTTTAGGTTTAGAATTAGGGTTCATGTTAGAGTTAGATTTAGGGTTAGTTTTAGTGTTAGGGTTAGGGTTAATGATTTGGTTAGTGTTCACGTTAGGGTTAGGTTTAGTGTTAAGATTTGTTTTAGGGTTAGTGTTAGGGTTAGTGTTAGGGTTAGGGTTAGGGTTAGGGTTAGGTTAAGGTTAGGGTTATGGTCAGGGTTAATTTTTGTGTTATTGTTAGTGTTAGGTTTAGGGTTAGTGGACTTGTTAGTGTTAATGTTAGTTTTTTGGTTAGGTTTAGGTTATGGTTTATGGTTAGGTTTAGAATTATGGTAAGAATTAGTGTTAGTGTAAAATTATGGTTAGGATTAGGGCTAGGATTAGGGTTAAGGTTAGTGTTTGGTTTAGATTAGGGTTTTTGTTAGGGTTAATGTTAGGGTTATGTGTAGGTTTACAGTTATGTTTAGGATTTGGTTTAGGTTAGGTTTAGGTTTAGTGTAGGTTAGGTTTAGAGTTATGGTTAATATTAGTGTTATTTTTTGGGTTAAGTTTAGATTTAGTGTAAGTGTTAGAGTTAGGGTTAGTTTTAGGGTTAGTGTTCGTGTTAGGGTTATTGTTAGTTTTAGGTTTAAGTTTAGGGTTTAGGTTAAGGTGAGGTGTGGATTTAGGGTTAGGTTTAGGGTTAGGATAGGGTTAGGATTAGGGTTAGGGTTATGGTTAGTGTTAGGTTTTCTGTTAAAGTTATGGTTTGCATTAGTTTTAGGGTAAGTGTTAGGTTTGGGTTTATGGTTTTGTTGAGGGTTAGGCATAGTGGTATTGTTAGGTTTAGGATTCGTGTTAGGGGTAGGTTTATTGTTAGTGTTTGGGTTAGGATTCAGGTTATGGTTTGGTTAGAGTTAGGGTTAGGTTAGGGTTAGGGTTATGATTTGGGTTAGGCATTGTGTTAGGTTTAGGGTTAGGTTTAGTGTTACAGTTAGAGTTAGGGTTAGTGTTAGTGTTAGGATCAGGTTTTGTGATAGGGTTACGGTAAAGGTTTTGGTTAGGGTTACAGTTAGGGTTACTGTTAGTTTTCAGGATAGTTTTAGGGATAGATTTAAGTTAGGGTAAGGGTTAGTGTTCAGGTTAGGGAAAGGTTAAGGTTAGGATTATGTTTATGGTTCAGGTTAGTGTTAGGGTTAGTGTTACAGTTAGGTTTTGGTTTAGGGTTAAGTTTAGTGTTAGTTTTAGAGTAAGGATTAGGGTTAGGGTAAGATTGAGGGTTATGTTTGGGCTTATGGTTAGAGAGAGTTTAGGGTTAGTGTTAGGGTTAGTTTTAAGGTTAGGTTAGGTATAGGTTTAGGGTTAGGTTTAGGGTTTGGGTTAGGGTTAGGGTTACTGTTTTTGTTAGGGTTAGGGTTAATTAAGGGTGAGGGTTAGGGTTAAATTTTAGAATCAGACTTATTGTTAGTGTTAGTGTTGGGGTTAGGGTTAGTTTTAGAGTTAAATTTAGGGTTACATTTAAGATTAGTGTTATGGTTAGGATTAGGGTTTGGGATATTGTTGGGCTTGTGGAATGATTAGTGTTATGGTTTGTGTTAGCTTAGGGTTAGGTTTAGTGTCAGGGTTATTGTTAGGTTTAGGTTTAGGGTTAGAATTAGTTAACGGATAGCATTAGGGTTAGGTTCATGTTTAGGTTTAGGTTTAAGGTTAGTGTTAGGGTTAGGGTTAGTGTATGGTTAGTATTAGAGTTAGGGTTAGTGTATGGTTAATGTTAGGGTTAGAGTTGGGTTACATTTAGTGTTAGGTTTAGTGTTAGGTTTAGGGTTAGTGTTAGGTTTAAGTTTAGAGTTAGGGTCAGTGTTAGGGTGAAAGTTAGGGTTATGTTTAGGGTTAGTGTTAGAGTTATACAGGAGCCAATCAGCTGGCAGCTTAGGTTTTGTGCACACAACGCCAAGGTCGTGGGTTCAATCCCTCTATGGGCCACCAAATGCCATAGTCTGGCTGGGCACAATTCACGAGCCACTTTTCAAGAAGAAACGAACTTTATTTTTACAACACACATGCTGCAACACACGAGCTCTTCAGGAATTCCCTCAGAGCCCAACTGCCACCACCAGCTTCCCAAGAGCCTCTCAACCCCCCTCCTTTCGCTCTTGAGACCAGTTGGCTGGGTAGCATAGGCGAGACAAAAGATTCAGGCAATGAGCAGATCTGTGGTCTGAAAGGGTAGAGAAAAAGCCCAATGAACATCACCACAGAGGAGCCAATCAGCTGGCAGCTGGAAGCTTGCTGGGGCAAAGGTGAGCCAATCAGCTGGAAGTTTGCTGGTGTCCCTTCGCCTGTGGCTCTCAAAAGGTTATGATTTGTGTTAGGGTTAGAGTTAGGGCTAGGGTTACTTTTAGGATTAGGATTGGTGTTTGGGTTAGTTTTAGGGTAAGGGTTAGTGTTAAGCTTAGTGTTAGGGTTAAGGTTAGTGTATTGGTTAGGGTTAGGTTTAGTGGTAGGATTAGGGTTAGGGTTCGTTTTATGGTTAAGTTTAGGTTTAGGGTTAGTGTGTTAGTGTTAGTGTTAGTCTTATGGTTAGGGTTAAGATTAGAGTTAGGTGTTTAGTTTAGTGAGAGGTTTTAGGGTTGGTGTTAAGTTTAGTGAGAGGTTTTAGGGTTGGCATTAAGTTTAGGGTTAGGGTTAGGATTAGGATTAAGTTCAGTTTTAGGGTTAGTGTTAGGGTTAGAGTTTGTGTTAAAATTACATTTAGGTTAAAGTTTATGTTTCATGTTAGGAATAAGTTTAGGGTTCATGTTATTTTAGGTATAGGGTTAGGGATAGGATTAATGTTTTGGTTAGGTTTAGTGATAGTGTTAGAGTTAGGATTAGGGTTAGGTTGAGTTTTAGGGTTAGCATTAGCTTTCAGGTTAGCGTTAGGTTTAGGGTTAGGGTTAGGGTTAGGGATAGGGTTAATGTTAGGTTTAGGGCTAGGTTAGGGTTAGTGTTAGGGTTAAGTTAGGTTTAGAGTTTGGGTTAGTGTTGGATTAGGTTTAGGGTTAGTGTTAAGTTTAGGGTTAGTTTTTGTGTTAGGTTTAGGGTACATGATAGGGTTAAGGTTAGGTTAGTGTTAGGGTTAGGTTTAATGTTAAAGTTGGTCTTAATATTAGGGTTATGGTTAGGGTTAGGTATAGTGTTAGGATTAGGGATAGCTTTAGGTTTGGTGTTAATTTTAGATTTACATTTACTGTTATGGTTAGGGTTCGAGTTAGGGTTAGGATTAGTGTTAGGGTTTTGGGTTAGTTTTAGCTTTAGATTTATGGTTTGTGATGGGGTTAGTCTTAGGCATATGTAAGGGTTAGTGTTAGGGTTTTTTTAGGTTTAGGGTTATGGTTTTGTTTAGGGTTTGTGATAGGGTTAGGTTTAGGGATAGGGTTATGGTTAGGGTTTGTTTTAGGGTTAGGTTTAGGGATAGGGTTATTTTTAAGTGTAATGTTAGGGTTAGTGTTAGGTTTAGCATTAGAGTTAGGTTTAGAATTAGTGTTAGGGATAGTATCAGGGTTAGTGTTAGGGTTAGGGTTAGGGAAAGTTTTAGGTTTAGTGTTAGGTTTAGTGTTAGGGATAGGGTTAGGGTAAGTACTCGGGTTAGGTTTAGGGTTAGGGTAAGGTTTAGGGTTAGGGTTAGGTTTAGGTTTGAGGTTAGGTTTAGTGTTAGATTTTGGGTTAGTTTTAGGGTTAGGGTTAGTGTTCAGGTTAGGATAGGGTTAGTTTTAGACTTAGTGTTAGATTTAGGGTTAGGGTTAGTATAAATATTTGGTTTACAATTCAGATTAGGTTTAGGGTTATGGTTAATGTTAGTGTTAGTGTTAGTGTTAGGGTTAGGGTTAGGGTTAGTATTAGTTTTAGGGTAGGGATAGAGTTATTAAAAGGGTTAGGTTTAGGTTTAGTGTTATGGTTACTGATAGGGTTAGGGTTAGTGTTAGGGTTATGGTGAGGGTTTGTGTTAGGGTTAGGGTTATGGTGAGTGTTAAGGTTAGGTTTAGGATCAGGGTTAGTGTTAGGGTTAGTTTTTGTGTTCAGTGTTGTGTTAGGGTTAGATTAATGGATAGAATTAGGGTTATGGTTAGTTTTAGCTTTAGTTTTATGTTTAGTGTTAGTGTTGGGGTTAGGGTTAGGAAAGGGTAAGGGTTAGGGTTGGGTTACGTTTAAGTTATGGTTTGGGATATGGTTTGTGTTAGGGTTAGGGTTAGGATTTCTGTTAGGTGTATGGTTTTGGTTAGTGTTAGTGTTAGGGTTAGGGTTAGAGTTAGGGTTATGTTTAGAATTAGTTTTAGGATAGCATTAAACTTAGTGATGGTGTTAGGGTTATGGTAAGTTCTAGGGTTAGTGTTAGGGTTAGGTTTAGTTTTAGATTTAGCATTAGGGTTAGGGTTTGGGATAGGGTTATGGTTAAATTTATGTTTAGTGTTAGGGTTAGGGTTAGTTTTAGTGTTAGGTTATATTTAGGGTTAGGATTACTATTTTTTTTTAGGGTTAAGGTTAGGTTTAGGATTAGTGTTAAATTTTGCGTTATAATTACAGTTATGGTGAGATTTAGGGTTAGGGTTAGAGTGAGTTTTTGGGTTTGGGATAGATTTAGGTTTAGTGTTAGGGTTAGGGTTAGGGTTTGTGTTAATATTAGGTTCAAGGTAAGTGTAATTTTAGGTTTATGGGTAGGATTAAGTTTAGTGTTAGGGTTAGTGTTAGTCTTAATTTTTGCATTAGAGTTAGTGTTAGGTTTAGTGTCAGGATTAGGTTTAGAGTTAGGGTTAGTGTTAGTGTTAGGGTTAGGGATAAGTTTAGGGTTAGTGTTAGTGTTAGGGTTAGGGTTACCTTTAGGTTAAGTTTTAGTGTTAGGGTTAGTGTTAGGCTAAGGATTAAGGTAAGCGTTAGTGTTAGGTTCAGTGTTGATGTTAGGTTTAGGGTTAGTTTTAGAGTTAGGGTTTGTGTTAGGGTTAGGTTTAGTGTTACGTTTTTTGATAGTTTTAGGGTAAGTGTTAGGTATACCAATGGGATTAAGGTTAGGGTTCGGGTTAGGTTTAGTTTTAGGGTTATGGTTAGGTTTAGAGTTAGGGTTAGGGTTAGTGTTAGGGTTTGGTTTAATGCTATGGTTAGGGTTAGAATTAGTAAAAGGGTTAGGTTTGAGGTTAGTTTTATTGTTAGTTTTTGAGTTAGTATAATTGTAAGGTTTAGTGTTAGTGTTAGGTTTAGCGTTAGGGTTAGTGTTAGGTTTAGATTTAGGGTTTGTGTTGGAGTTAGGGTAATGTTTAAGGTTATTATTAGGGTAGAGTTATGCTTTGGTATAGGGTTGGGGTTATGGTTAGGTTTAGTGTTAGGGTAAGATTTAGGGTTAAGTTTAGTTTTACATTTAGGTTTACAATTAGTGTTAGTGTTAATTTTAGGGATCAGGTTAGTGTTAGGGTTAGTGTTAATTTCAGGGATAGGGATTTTGTTAGGGTTAAAGTTAGGGTTAGGTTTAGAGTTAGTGTTAGGTTTTGTGTTGGGTTAGGGTTAGGGTTAGGTTACGATTTGTGTTAGGGTTAGGGTTAGGTTAGGTTTAGGTTTTGAGTTAAAATTATGTTTAGGTTTAGGGTTATGGTTACTTTTATGGTTAGTTTTAGTGTTTATGTTATGGTTTGGGTTAGTGTTAATATTAGTTTAGGTTAGGGTTAAGGGTAGGGTTCAGTTTAGAGGTATGGTTTGTGTTAGTGTTTGTGACAGTGCTGTAGTTATGTTTAGGGTTAGGATTACGGTTAGGATTAGATTTAGGTTTGGGGTTAAGGCTAAGGTTAGTGTTAGGGTTACCATTTGGGATAGATTTAGGGTTAGTGTTAAGGTTACCATTAGAGTTAGGTTTAGTGTTAGGGTTAGTGTTACAATTAATATTAGGTTTAGGGTTAGTGTTAGGGTTAGGGTTAAAGTTATGATTAGTTTTATGTTTAGGGTTAGTGTTTGTGTTAGGTTTAGGGTTAAAAAAAGGCTTAGGGTTTGTGTTAGTATTAGGGTTAGCATTAAGATTAGGGTTGCAATTAGGATTTGGTTAGGCTTAGGGTTAGGTTTAGTGTTAGGTTTACTGTTACGTTTTGTTTGGGTTAAGGTTAGGTTTAGTGTTAGGTTATGTTTACAGTTAGGATTAGGGTTATGGTTATGGTTAGTGTTTGTGTTAGTGTGTGTTTTCAGGTTAACGTTAGGGTTAGTGTTATGGTTAGGGTTTGTTTTAGGGTTAGAGTTAGGGTTATTGTTAGGTTTAGGATTAGAGTTAGGGTGAGGGTTATTGTTATATTTAGGGTTATGGTAAAGGATAGGGTTAGTGTTAGGGTTAGGTTTAGGCTTAGTGTTATGGTTAGCATTAGGGTTAATGTTAGGGTTTGTTTTAGGGTTAGTGTTATGCTTAGGGTTATTGTTAGGGTTAGGTTTCTGATTAGGTTTAGGCTTGGTTTTAGTGTTAGTTTTAGTTTTAGGATTAGGGTTAGGTTTATTGTTCGGGTTAGGATAAGGTTTAGTGTTAGGTTTAGTGTTAGGTTTAGAGTTAGGGTTAGGCTTAGAGTTAAGGTAAGTGATAAGGTTAGGGTTATGGTAAGGGTTAGGGTTATGGTAAAGTTTAGGGTTAGGGTTATTTTAGGATTAGGTTTAGGGTTAGGATTAGGGTTACAGATAGTATTAGTGTTCGAGTTAGTGTTACTGTTAGGGTTAAGGTAAGTGTTAGGGTTACAGTTAGGGTTTCTGTTAGTTTTAGATTTAAGTTTAGGATTAGGTTTATGGTTTCTGTTAAGGTTATTGTTAATGTTAGGGTTAGGGTTAGTGTGAGGATTAGGGTTACATTTACAGTTAGGGTCATTTAAAGTTTTACGTTTGGACTTATGTTTGGTGTTAGAGTTTGTTTTATGGTTACTTTTAGTGTTAGGGTTATTTTGTGGTTAGTGTTAGGTTTAAGTTAAGTTTAGAATTATGGTTTGGGTTAGGGATTGTTTTAGGTTTAGGGTTAGTTTAAGGTTTATGGTTAGGGTTAGGTTTAGTGTTATGGTTATGGTTAGAGTTTGTTTTAGTGTTGGGAATAGGGTTATTATTAGCATTAGGGTTAAGGTTAGGTAAAGGTTATGGTTGTTTTGTGTTATATTTTTGGTTAGTGTTAGGGTTAAACTTAGGGTTATATTTAGGGTTAATTTTAGGGTTAGCCTTAGCATATGGGTTAGGGTTAGAGTTAAAGCTTGTGTTAGGGTTAGGGTTAGGGTTAGGATCAGGATCAGTGTTAGGGTTAGGGTTATGGTTAGGGTTAGGGTAAGTGTTAGGGTTAAGTTTAGGTTTAGGTTTAGGGTTATGATTAAGGTGTTAGGTTAGGTTTATAGGTAAGATAGAATTAGGATTAGAGTTAGTGTTAGTGTTAGGTTTTGGTTAGGGTTAGTGTTAGGGTTAGTTTTAGTGTTATGCTTAGGTTTGGATTAGGGTTAGTTTTAGTGTTAGGGTTAGGGTTGTTTTTAGGTTTGTGTTAGGTTTATGATAAGGTTTAGGATTAGTGTTAGGTTTATGGTTAGGGTTAATGTCAGGGTTATTGTTATGGTTAGGGTTAGGGTTTGTGTTAGGGTTAGGGTTAAGTTTAGAGTTAGGGTTAACAATAGTGTTAGGGTTAGGGATATGTTTAGGGTTAGTGTTAGTGTTAGGGTTAGGGTTAGTGTTATGTTTAGGGTTAGGGTTAATGTTAGGGTTTGGTTTAGGGTTAGTAGTAGGGTTAGCCTTACTGTTTTGGTAAGTGGTAGTGTTCATGTTTGTGTTAGAGTTAGTGTTAGGCATAGGGTTATGTTTAGGGTTAGGTTTAGTGTTAGGTTTAGGTCTCGATCTAGCATTAGGATTAATGTTACAATGAGGGTACTGATGTTTTTAGGGTTAGGTTCAGGTTACTTTTAGGGAAATGCATAGGTTAGGTTTATGGATAGTGGTAGGGTCATGCTGATGATTAGCCTTAGGGTTAGGGTTAGGTTTAGGATAATGGATAGGAGTAGAGCTAGTGTTACAGCTGTGATTATTGTTACAGACAGGATAGTGTAGGCTTAGGTTTAGGTTTAGTGCAAGGAGTAATGTTAGGGTTAGGTATCAGGTAAGGGTTAGGGCAAGGTTTAGGGTTCGAGTTAGGGTTAAAGCTATGGTTGAGTCTTGGATTAGGGCTACGTTTTTGGTTACATTAGGGCTCTTCTTAGAGATCTGGCTAATGTAAGAAATAAGGTTACAATTAGGACTAGTTTTAGGGTTACATTTAGGACTGAGTCTAGTTTTCTGATTTTGTTTAGGTATAGGGTTATGTTTTTAACTACGATTAGTGTTAGGGTCAGAGTCAGAATCACGATTCATTTTATTGATAGGTATAGGAGTCAAATTAGTGGTAGGCTTAGGGCTAGAAATAGGGTTAGGATTTGATTTAGATTAAAAGTTAGGGTTAATCCTATGGTTCGGTTTTGTTTTAGGACTAAAGCTAAAGTTAAGGGTAGTTTTATGATTTGCATTATTGTTATTGCTACTGATAGGGTAAGTTTAGGCTTAGGATTAGATTTAGAGTTATGGTTAATTCTAGGGTTAGGCCTATGGCTAGTGTTGGAGCTAAGATTAGGACTAGTGTTATGGTTACAGTAAAGGATAGGGTTAGATCTAGGAATAGGTCTATCGCAAGAGTTACAGTTAGTATTAGGGCAAGAGTTTGGGTTAGGGCTTTGTCTAAATTAGGGCTAGAAATAGGTCTAGGATTAGGCTTAGGCCTCAGATTGGGACTATTTTTATGGTAAGGTTTAGGGCTAGGTTTAGGGGAAGGTCTGCCTGTTTGATTTCCACCGCCATTTCCATTTAACCATAGGTGTCAAAAAGAAGGGAAACCTTAAAATACAAAGTGTTCATGATACTGAACCACTGAATTGAGAAGAACATACCCTGGGAGCATATTAAGGCTAGATAAAACATGGCTCCTGCCCAGTATCAAAGAAATTTGAAAAAAAAAAAAAAAAAAAACTAACTCTCACCCTAACATTACCTCTAACCCTTGCTGTAGCCATAACCCTAAACCTAATATTAACCCTAACCTGATTAGATAACCATTGATCCTAGAATTCCACCCCTTGGGGAGCCTTGTGGGGCAAGCTAAGTGATGAATCCTATGCAACATCAAACGAATCTTACCAAAAAATTATGGGAGGTATTTCAATACATGCATATTTTCCTGTTTTCTCCTAAAGTCTCTCAGATTAAGTTGCTTCTGCATGCTTATGCATAGGCCTACTTTTACAAGGAACATACCAGAATCCCTACAGATAACTGATAAATGTGTAAAGTTTCAAGCAGCTAGCACAAATCCTGTTTGATTTTCAACTCCATTAACTTTTCCGTATAGGTGAAAATAAAGTGAAATCTTAAAATACAAAATGTTGCTGACAGCAAACCAGTGAACAGAGAAGGCTTAAAACTGGAGAACAGAATAAATCCAGCTAAAAGATAAATCCTTCAAAGTATCAGAGAATTTTGAATAAAACTAACTCTAACCCTAACACTAGCTTTAACCCTAGCTCTTCCCCTAACACTAAAGTTTTTATGAAACTTTTGACCATAGAATTTCCAAACTTGGGCACATAGTGGGGAAATCTAAGGGATGAATGCTGCACAGTATCAAATAAATCTGTCCAAAAAGTTCATGGAGTATATCAGTACATGCATATTTCTCTGTAATCTCCTGAAAGACTCTTGGATATATTTGTTTTTACAGGATTCAGCTTAGGCCTACTGTCACAAGAACAAACCAGAGATTTCTCCCAGTGAATTGATGGAGTGTGAAGTTTCAAGCAGCTTGCACCAATGCTGTTTGATTTCTAGGTTCATTTCCATTTACCTGTATAGGACAAAATGACCTGAAACTTTAAAATATAAACTGTTCCTTACAGTGAACCATTGAAGCTATGAGGCCCAGACATGTGGAGTATAGGAAGGATAGGATAAAAATGAATCCTGCCCAGTATCAAAGAAATTTGAACAAAACTAACTCTAATCCTAATACTAGCTATAATACTAACCCTAACACTATCCTTAACACAAACTCTAACCTGTTTGAAAAACTGTTGATCCTAGAAGTCCCAAAAGTGGGAAGCCAAGGGGGCTAAGCTATCAGATGAATCCTATGTAGGGTCAAAGAAATATGACCAAATAATTGATGTGGTATTTCAGTTCATGCATATTTATCTGTTTTCTGCTAAATGGCTCTTGGAAAAAGTTGTTTTTGCCATCTTCATCATAGTGCTAGTTTCACAAGGAACAAACCAGAGATTTTTCCACAGAGAACTGATTCAGTGTTTGAAGTTTCAAGCAGCTAGCAACAACCTGGTTTGATTTCAACCTCCATTTTCATTTACCTATATAGGTCAATATGAAGTGAAACCTTAAAATGCAGAGTATCCCTGTTAGCAAACCATTTAATTGAGAAGGCCCAAACCTGAGGAGCATATTAAGACTAGGTAAAAGATGACTCCTTCAAAGTATCAAATAAATTTGTACAAAACTTATTCTCACATTAACACTACATCTAAACCTAGGCCTAAACCCAAACCTAAAACTAACCCTAACCTGATTAGAGAACCAATGATCCTAGAAGTTCCACATGTGGAGAGCATTGTGGGGCAAGCTAAATAATAAATCCTACTCAGTATCAAACAAATCTGACAAAATAATTATGGGAGAAATTTCAGTGCATGCATATTGCCTGCTTTCTCCTAAAGGACTCTTAGATAAAGTTGTTTTTGTATGATTCATCTTAGCCCTACACTCACAAGGAGCATACCAGAGTGTCCCAAAAAGAATTGAGGGTGTGTGTGCAGTTTCATGCAGCTAGCATAAAACCTGTTTTAATTCCGGGTCCATTTACATTTACTCATATAGGTTAAAATGATGTAAAATGGAAATATTAACTGTTCTGGACACCAAAACGTTGAACCAAAATGCCTAAACATGGGAAACAGAGTAAAGTTATTTAAGTATGAATCCTGGATTGTATCACAGAAATTTTCATAAAGTAACTCTAACCCTAACACTACCTCTAAACTGAGCCCTAATCCTAACCCTAAACATTAACTTAGCCCTATCCCTAATCCTAACTTTAACCCTAATTTTAACTGTAACCATTGCCCAAACCCTAGCTCTAAATCTATCCATTACCATAACTCTAACCCTAACCCTAATGCTAAATGTAGCCCTAACCCCAACATTTACTTTAGAACTGCTCTAACCCTAACCTCACTCGAACCCTAAATCTAGCTCAAATCATAACACTTAACTTAAAACCTAACCCTAACCCTAGGCCTAAACCTAACCCTAACTCTAACCCTAACACTAGTTCTAATTCTAACCATAAACAAAGCCCTAAACCTAGTTTTAATCTTATCTTTTAGTCTAAACTTAAGCCTAACACAATTACTAACAATAGGACTAAAACTAACTGTATAAGTTTACCTAAGGCTATTAAAAGCTCTAAGCCTTACCTGAACCCTAAACCTAAACATATCCATTACTCTAAACTTAATTCTATTTTGAGCCTTAACCCTAAACCTTAATCAAAACCAATCTCTAATCCTGACCCTGACCATAATAATACACCTAGCTCTAAACCTGACCTTTACCCTAAACCTATTCCTTAGAGTAGAACTATTCAATACCAAACCAAACAACGACCCTTAACTGTAATGCTAGACCTGACATTAGCCCTAGCCTTAATCGTAGCCCTAGCCCTAACACAAACCCTCATCCATGCTGTAAACCTAACCTTAATTCTAACCTTCACCCTAAACCTAACCCAAGATCTAATCCTAAACATAACCCTAGCCCTAAACTTAACTCTAACTGTATCCATTACCCTAAACATAACCCTTATCCTAATGCTAACCCTAAGGCTAACCCTAACCCTATCACTATCCCCAAAACTATCAATTACCCTAAACCTAACCCTATCTTTACCCTAACCCTAACCCTAACTCTAATTTGAGCCATAACCTTAAACTCAAACCTAAACCAAGCCCTAACACTGGCTCTGGTCCCAATAATTTTCCTAGCTCTAAACCTGATATTTACCCTATACCTAACCCTTAAAATAGGCCTAGCCATAAAAATTTCCCTAAATCTATCTTTAACTGTAATGCTAGACCTGACATTAGACCTAGCCACAATTCTAGCCCTAACCCTAACACAAACCCTAGCCCTTATCCTAGCCCTAAATGTAGCCTTAATTACAATCCTAACCCAAACTTTAGGCCTAACACTGACACTAACCCTAACCTTAATCTTAGCCCTAATTTAGCACTATCCCTAACACTAGTCCTAAGACTATCTCTAACTCTCATATTAGACCTCTCACTCGTACTAAACATATTCTTTACTGTAACCACAACGCTAGACCTAACCCTTGCCCTATCCTTTGCCCTAGCACTAACCTTAGACAAAACCTAACTCTAAATTGAGCCCTAGCACTAGACATAGTCTTAACCCATAACACTAAATTAACCCTAATCATAACCCTAGTACTTTCATTAGCCATAACCCTAACCCTAGCCCTAATTTAACCCAAATCCTAGCCTATTCCGAGACCTAACCCTAGCTTTAACCCTAAACCTAACTCTAACCCTATCAGTAATTGTAACCAGAACCCTAGCTGTAACCCCAAATCTAACCCTATCCATTATTCTAACCCTAACCCTAACCCTAATGCTAACCCCAGGCATAAACCTAACCCTATCCTTAATCTTCACCCTATTCATTACCCTAAATCTAACCTGAAACTTAAACCTATCCCTATCATTTCTCTGATCCTAACCTTAATGCTAATTCAAGCCCTAACTTTAAACTTTAACCTATCCAAAACACTAATCATGACCATGACCCTAATAATACCCTTAGCTCTATACCTGACCTTAACTCCAAATCTAATGCTTACACATGGCGCAGCCATTAAGCTAACCTTAAACTATATTTAACCATAACCAATTACCTGAAATTAGCCCTAACCATAATTTTACCCTTACACCTAGCCTTAATCCTAACCCAAATCATAAGCTGAGCCCTAACCCTAATTCTAACCTTCACCTTAGCCCTAAACTTACCTATAACCACATCCCTTAACATAAACCTAACATAACCCTAAACCTAACCCTAACTCCTCCCCTAACCCTCTGCATAAAACTGACACTAAGCCTAGCACTAATTCTAGCCCTAAATTATTCCTATCTTAACCCTATCCCTAGCCCTAAGACTAACTATAACTCTTGCCCTAGCCCTAGCCCTGGTTCTACCCTTAGTCCTATCCTAAATCTAGATCTAAACCTAACTCTAAATCTAAGCCAAACTCTAAATTTAACTGTAATCATAAGCCAAACCAAACCCTAACACTACCCCTAACCATAATGCTAAACCTAAAATTTGCCCTAGCCCTCACCCTAGCCAAAAAAAAAGCCATATCCCTAACCCAAAACCTTAACCTAAACCAAACCCAAAACTTAAATCTTGCCCTAACCCTAACTCTAATAATTATTCTGACCCTGACGATGACCATAACACTAATCATAACTCTAATCATCACTCTAATCATCACCCTAATCATCACCCTAACTTAAACTAATCCTAACACTAGACCTAGTCTTAACCGTAACCCTAAAACTAGCCTCAATTGTAACCTTAGTTCGTACATTAGTCATTGTAATAACCCTAGACCTAACCCTAACACAAATTTTACCCCTAATTCTAGTCCTAACCCTCACTTAAAACCTAATCTTAACCTTAACACTAGCCCTAAACATAACACTAACCGGAGCCCTAACCCTAGCTGTATCCCTATCCCTTTCCCTAAGCCAAACCAGAAACCAAATGCTAACCCTAGTCCTAACCCTAATTCTTAGCCTAACTTCAACTCTTATCATATTACTAGTCTTAACACTAGCCTTCATTCTACCTCTAAACCTAACCCTGACCCTCATCTGACCCTACAAGTAACTCTGGTTCTCAACCTGACCCTAAACCTAACCGAAAACCTAACACCAGACCTACGGATAATCCTACATTTATACCTAAGCCTAACACTAGACCTAGACACAAAGCTAATCCTAAATATAGCTATAACTCTAGCCCTAGACCTAAACAAAATTCTAGCACTAGCCCTAACAATAACCTTAACCTAAACCAAAAACTTACACTACCCCTAGACCTAAACCTAGTTCTAATTCTGGCTCTAACCCTAAACCTAACCCTATCCCAAACACTGACTCTGACCCTAACACTTAAACTAGTTTTAAACCTGACACTAAACCAAAACCTAGACCTAACACTAGTCTTAGCTATAACCCTAAAAATAAAACTAGCCCTAAATATAACCTTACCTTTTACATTAACCATAGTCCTAACCCTAGCCCCAAACCTTACACAAAACCTAGAGCTAATACTAGGCCTAAACGTAGCTCTAAGCATAAACCTAAGCCTAGCTCTAACCCTAACCCTAACTCTAACACTAACCCTCTCCTTAGACCTAAACCTAGCTCAAAGCCTAACCCTAACACTAAACATAATCCTAGCCCTATGCTAAATCCTAATCCTAACCCTAGCCCTAATCCTAACCTTAACCCTATCCCAACCTTTAGCTCTAACCATATCCATTAACCTAACCCTAAACCTAACCCTAATTAAAACCCTATCTCTAACACTAAACCTAACTGTAACCATAATCTTGAACTCAGAAGTGAACCTAAACCTAATCCTTGCACTAGGCCTAAGCCTAGCTCAAACACTAACCCTTATCTTAACCTAACCATAACCTTAACCCTAAACTATCACTTACCCTAACCCTAACACCCTAAACCAAACCCTATCCCTCTCCCTAAAGCTAACTCGAATCCTAGACTTAATTTAAACCATAACTTAGCCCAATCCCTAGCTCTAAAACTATCCATTACACTAAACATAACCCTAAATCTAATGTTAACCCTAACCCGATCACTGAAACCTAACCCATCCGTAACCTTAAACCTTAACTAAAACCTAAAGTAAACCATTCCATTACCTTAACTCTAAACCTAACCCTAACCATAATTTGAGCCCTAATCCCTTAACCTTAATGTAAACCAAACACTAACCCTTACCCTGACTCTGACACAAATAATAATTCTAGCTCTAAAGCTGACCTTTAACATAATCCTAACCCTTACACTAGACCTAGCCAAAACCTAACCCTAAAACTATCCTTAACCATAACCATATACCTGCTGTTATCCCTAGCCCGAGGCCTAGCCCTAACCCTATCAGAAAACCTATCCCTCATCCTAGCCCTAATCCTAGCCTTAATCCTAAACTGAACCATAACCCAGGCCTAATCCTAATTCTAATCCTAACCCTAGCCCTATACCTAACTATAACCCCACCCATTCCTCTAAACTTAATCCTAACCACAGTGCTAAACCTAACACTAGCCCAATCCCTACGCTTAACCCTAACACTAACCCTAGATCTAATTCTAGCCCTAAATTAGCCCTAACCCTAACCTCACCCTAATCCTACTACTAAAAATAATTCTAATTCTCACACTAGACATATACTTAGTTCTAATCATATTCCTTACCATAACCATAACCCTAGCCCTAACCCTAGCATGAGCCCTAACTCTATATCAACCCTAACTCTAAATCTTACCCTAACCCTAAGCTTAAACTTTACTCTAACACTAGCCCTAACTCTGATGCTAATCCAAAATCTAGGCTTAACCCTAGCCATAGTCCTAAACAAAACTGAGTCATAGCCTAACCGTAATCCTTAACCTAAACCAAACCTAACCCTACACCTAGGACTAACTTTAGCCCTAATTTGAGTCCTAAACCTATCACTGAAACTAACCATGACTCTGACACTGACCCTACATATAACCCTTGCTGTAAACATCACCCTAACCCTAACCCTAAAACTGGCAATAATTGTAATAGTAGTTCATACATTGGCCATAGCCCTCACCCCAGGCCTAAACAAACCCAAAACCTAGCCCTTATTTGAGAATTAACCCTAGGATTAACCTAACCCTAACCCAAATTCTAGCCCTAAACCTTACCCTAACCCTACCCAGAATCTTAACCATAACCCTAGCCTTATCACTAGCTCTAACCCTATCCATTACCCTAACTATAACCATAACCCTAATAGTAACCGTAGGCCTAACCCTAAACTCTTTGCTAACCCTAATTGTATTCATTAACATAAACCTAACCTGAACCCTAAACCTAACCCTATCATTACCCTAACCCTATACCTAATGCTAATTTCAGCCATAATTCTAAACTTAACCTAAGCCAAACCCTAACTCTGACCCTTCCCGTAATAATATACCTAGTTCTAACCCTGACTCTTCCCCTAAACCTAACCCTTATACTAGACCTATCCATAAATCTAACCCTAAAAGTATTCCAAATGTCACCATAGACCTGATATTTGCCCCAGCTGTAATCCTAGCCCTAACCTTAAAAAAAACAATAGCCCGAACCCTAACTGTAACCTTAACCCTAGCCCTAATTCTATCTATAACCCTATTGCTAAACTTAGCTCTAACATTATCAATTACCCTAAACATAGCCCTAATTCTAATGCTAACCCTATGCCTAAATCTAACCCTATGCCTAACCGTAACCCCATCCATTATGCTAAACCTAACCTGAACATAAAACCTAACCCTATCATTGCACTAACCGAAACCCTAATGCTAATTTGAGCCCTAACCGTAAACCCTCACCTTTAAAAAAAATACATAAACATGACCCTGACCCTAATAATACCCCTGGCTCTAAATTTGACCCTTACCCTAAATCTAACCCTTACACTAAACATAACCATAAACCTAACACGAAAACTATCCCTAACCATGACTCTAGAACTGACATTTGCCCTAATATTAATCCTAGCCCTAACCAAAACACAAACCATACTCTAATACTAGCCCTTAATCTAGCCTTAATCATAACTCTAATGAAACCCTAGCCCTAAACCTAATTTGAACCTTCGTCCTAGATCTAAAACAAGCTCAAACCACATTATTTACACTAAACCTAAACTTAAGCCCAAAACTAAACCTAGGCCTAAACATAAACACAAACCTACCCATATTCCTAGCCCTAATTAAGCCCAATACCTAACCAAACACTAAGTCAAGACCTAAGACTAACTCTCACTCTCGCCCTAGCCCTAATCCTAGTTCTAACCCTATTTTATCATAACCCTAATCCTAGCTATAAACCTAGAACTAATGTTAGCCATATCCTTAGCCCTAGACCTTACCCTAGATCTAATCCTAACTCTAAATCTAACTCTAAACCTAAGACTAGTGTTAGGGTTAGATTTAGGAGTAGGTTTATTTCTAGTGCTTGTCTTAGGTTTAGAGTTAGATTTAGAGTTAGGATTACTACACTAATCCTAAACCTAATGCTAATCTTAAAACTAGCCATAACCATAGCCCTAGCCTTAAAACAAAAGCAAGCCATAGCCCTAATGTTAAAGCTTAACCAAAACCAAAACCTAACTCTAGACCTAGCCCTAAACCTAGCCCTAATTCGAGTCCAAACCCTTACTCTAAAACTACCCCTAACCTTAATTTTGACCCTAATACTAACCCTAGCTCTAAACATCAGCCTAATAATAAACTTAACCCTAACACTAGACCTAGCCCTAACCCCAATCTTACAACTAGCCAAAATCATAACTCTACTGCAAACATTGTCTGTAACTCTAAACCTAGCGCTAACTCTAACCACAATTTAGCCCTAACCCTAACCACTTTGCTAACCCAACCCGAGCTTTAACACTAAACCTAATCCTAACAATAGCCCTAACCCTACCCTAAATGTAGTCCTAACCATAGGTCTAACCCTATCCCTTACCCTAAGCCAATCCTAACACTAATATCAACCCTAGTCCCAATCCTAATCCTATGACTAGTCCTAATCCTATACCTCATTCTAGGTCTAACCATAACTCAAACCTGACACTTATTGTGACTCTAATGGTAACCGTAGATCTAAACCTGACCATAACCCTATACTGAACCCAAACACTAGCACTAGAAACGAATCTATTCCTAAACCTAACCCTAACACTAGCCCTAGACCTAAACCTAATCCTAAATCTAGCCATATCTCTAGCCCTAGACATAAACAAAAACCTAGCCCTAGCCCTAATAATAAACCTTAACCTAACCCAAACACTAAGCCTACCCTTAGACCTAATCCTAGTGATAATTCTGGCTTTAACCCTAAAGCTAACTCTAACCTGAACACTGACCCTGACCCTAACACTAACTCTAGCTCTAAACATCATGCTAACACTATCTCTAACCCTAACACTTGACCTAGCCATAACACTAACCAAAAACTGGCCCTAATCATAACCCTATTTCATACATTAGCTGTAGCCCTAACACTAGCCCTAACCTTACCCAAAACCTGGCCCTAAACTGAGTGCTAATCCTAGCTTTAACCCTAAAAAAAACCCTAACAATAACCCTAGCCATAACCCAGTCCCTAACCCTTTCCTAAAACTAGGTATTATTCTATTTGTTACCTAAAGCCAAACCATAAACCTAAAGCTAGCCATAGCCCTAACCCTAATCCATAGCCTAACCGATATCCTAACCCTATTGCTAGTCCTAACCCTAGCCCTCATTCTTGCTCTAACCATAACCCAAACCCTAATCCTAACCCTGAAACTTATACTGACCCTAACACTAACTGTAGGTATAATACCTGATCCTTACCCGAACCCAAACCCAAACATTAGCCCTACTGGTAATCCTATACCTTAACCTAAACCTAACACTAGTCCTTGACCTAAACCTAATCCTAAATATAGCCATAACTCTGGCCCTGGACCTGAACAACAACCTTGCCCAAGCCCTAACAACCACCCATAACATTACCCAAACACTAACGTTAATTCTAGACATAACCCTAGTCCTAATTCTGGTAGTAACCCCAATACTCACTCTAACATAAACACTGACTCTGACGATAACATAAACCTTGCTCCAAATCTCACCCTAACTCAAATTATAATCCTAACACTACACCTAGCCATAACCCTAACCCTAAAACTAGCCCTAAACATAACCCTAGCTCTTAACTACCCATGGCCCTAACCCTAGGCCAAAAATAACACAAAATATAGTCCTAATCCTAGGCCTAAACCTAGCCCTAAGAGTAACCCTAAACGAACCGTAGCCCTATCCCTAATCCTAAACTTCCCCTTTGATCTAACCCTAGCTCAAAGCCTAAACTTTACCTTAAACATAAACCTAGCCTTATCCCATACCCTAACCTGACCCTATCCCTAATCCTACCCTTAACCATAGCCCTAACCAGAGCTCTAAATCTATACACTACCATAAACCTAGTCCTAACCCTAACAATAACCCTAGCCCTAACCCTAGCTCTAATCATTTCCATTACCTTAACCATAATCCTAAACCTAATTCTAACCCTAAGCTTAACCCTAATACTATCACAAACTCTAAATCTATTACCCTAAAACTAACCTGTACCCTAATCCTAAGCCTATTCATTATCCTAACCCTAGCTCTAACTCTAACACTAATTAAAACACTAAACCTAAACCTTAACCTAAACTGAACCATAAGCCATACCCTACCTTTACAATACATGTAGCTCTAAACTTGACCCTTACCCTAAATCCAACCCTTACACTAGACATAACCATAAATATAACCCTAAATCTATGCCTAACCATAACCCTAGACTTAGCTCTAGAAACTTACCTTAACACAAACCCTCACTATAAAACTTATCCTAACTGGAAAACTAAACCTAATACTAGACAAACCCTAAATCTACCCATAACCATAACCCTAGCTCTTACATTACCCATACACCTATCAATAGCCCTTAACCTCACACACAACCTAGCCTTAATCCTAGCCCTAAACATAGAAATAAGCATAACCCTAACCCTGTCCCTATCACTAAACTTAACTCTAACACTGGCACTGGCCCTAACCACACTCAAACTCTAATCCTTACCCTAAACATAACAATAGCCTAACACTCAACTTACCCCTAAACCTAGCCCTAATCCTAACTGTAACCATAGCAAAAATCTTAGCACAACCTCTATCCATTACCTTAAACATAAACCTAACCCGAATGCTAACCGAAGCCCATAACCCTAATCCTACCTAACCATAGCCCTGACTCTAACTCTTACCCTCACCCTAGACTTAACCCTAGCTCAAACCCTAACTCTTCTCTTAAACCTAACACTAACACTAACCCTAGGCCTATCTCTTAACCTAGCCAAAATACTAATGTTAACACAAGCCCTAACACTAGCACTAACCATATTTTTTGCCCTAAACTTAAACCTAACCCAAATGCTAACCCTAGGCTTAATCCTAATCCTTTCACTAACACTAACCTTATCTATTATCGAAATCTAACCTGAGCCCTAAACCTAACACTATCCATTACTTTAACCCTAACCCTAATGCTAATTTGAGCCCTAACCTTAAACCTTATCCTAAACCGAACCCTAAACCGGACTCTGACCATAATAATACACCTAGCTCTAAACCTACCTTTACCCTAAACCTAAGTTTCCACTAGACCTAGCCATAAAACTAAAGTTAACACTATTCCTAAATATAACCCTAGATCTGGCATTAGCCCTACCTCTAATCCTAGCTCTAACCCTAACACAAACCCTAGCCCTCATCCTAGACTTAAACCTAGCCTTAATCCTAACCCAAACACTCACCCTATTCCTATACCTAATTTTAACCTTCGCCCTAGCCCTGAACCTAGCCATAATCTCATCTCTTCCCCTAAAACTAACCATAACCCTAACCCTAACACTAACACTAAATCTAGCCCTAACCACAGGCCTAACCCTAACACTAAACCTAGCACTAATCTAGTCCTAAGAATAACTCTAACTCTGAACCTAGCCCTATTTCTATTTCTAAACCTGTCCATTACTGTAAACCTAACACTAGCCCTAACCTTAGCCCTAATCCTAAATCTAACCATAACTCTAAAATATGGTTATAAACTCTAAATATAACCATAACCTTAAGCCTAAACCTCACCCTACCACTAGCTGAACGCTATCACTAATCATAAAACTAACCCTAACCCAGCCCTAGGCCTAAATCAAAACCGAGCCATTACCCTAACCTTAAACCTAATCTAAACCAAATTCTAACCCTACAACTAGCCATAACCATAGCTGAAATTGGAGTCCTAGGACTAAAACTAACCCTTACCCTGACTCATATATAAACAATAACCCTAGCTCTATAGATCACCCTAACCATAAAGCAAATGCTAACACCATTCCTAGCCCAAACCCTAATAATAACTAACACTAATAATAACCCTAGTTCTTACATTAGCCTTAGTCCTAACCCTAGCCCTAACACCCCCAAAAATAGACCTAATATGAGCCATAAAACTAGATTTAACCCTAACACTAGCTCTAAGCCTAGCTCTAACCCTATCCCTTATCCTAAGCCAAATCCTATCCATATAATGCTAAAACTAGTCCTAATCGTAATCTTTAGCCTAAATCAAATACTAACTCTATTACTAGTTCAAACCCAAGGCCTCATTCTAGTTCTAAACCTAACCCAAAACCTAACCCTAAACTTCACCCTTATTATGATCATAACACAAATTATAGGTCTAAATCTGACCCTAACCCTAAACTGAAGCCTGAAAATAGACCTACCAGTAAACTTTTACCTAAACCTAACTCTAACACTAGCCCTGGACCTAAACCTAATTATAAATCTCACAATAATTCTAGCCCTAGACCTAAACAAAAACTTAGTCCTAGCCCTAACAATAACCCTTAACCTAAACAAACAATGACACTACCCCTAGACCTAACCATACTCCTGATTCTAGCTTTCACCCTAACTATAATCTGAACAGTGACCCTGACACTAGCACTAAACCTAGATCTAGAAATGACTCTAAACCAAAAATCTAAATATAACACTAGAATTAGCCATAACCCTAACGCTAAAATTACCCCTAATTAGAAAAATAGATCTTACATTACCCATAGACCTAAACCTACTGCAAAACCTATCCCTAATCCAAGGTCTAAACTTATCATAATGATAACCCTAACCCTAAAACTCGCCCTAACCCTAAGCCTAACCCTCATCTTAGACCTAACCATAGCTCAAAACCTAACCTTTGACCTAAGCATAAACCTGTCCTTATCCCTAACAATAACTTTAACCCTAGCCCTAACCCTAACACTAACCCTAACCCTATACATTACCCTTATGATAACCCTATTCCTAATGCCAACCATAGGCCTAACCCTAATCCTATTGCAAACCCTAAATCTTTCCATTATTCTAAACCTACCCTTAACCCTAAACTTAACCCTATTCAGAACCCTAATTCTAACTATAACCCTAATGCTCATTTGAGCGGTATCCCTAAATCTTAACCTAATACAAACCACAAACCTGACCCTGAACCTAAAAATACCCCTAGCTCTAAAAATGACCCTTACCCTAAACTCAGCACATACACTAGACTAAGACATAGACCTAATCCTAAATCTACTCCTAACTGTAACACTAGACCTAGCATTATCCCTAGCCCTAATTCTAGACCTAACACTACAACAAACCCTAGCCCTCATCCTAGCCCTAAACCTAGTCTTAATCATAACCCTAACCCTATCCCTAGCCCTTATCCTAATTGCAACCCTCACTCCACCTCTAAACGTAGCTACAACACATCCCTTACCCTAAACTTAACCATAAACCTAGCCGTAATATTAGGCCTAAGCTGAACACTAACCCTAGTTCTAATTCTTGCCCCAATTTAGCTCTATCCCTAAAACTAACCATAACACTAGCCCTAAGACTAACTCTAACTCTCACCCTAGCCTTATCCCTAGTTCTATCCCTATCATTTATCATAACCCTAAACCTAGCCATAACCCTTGCCCTATCCTTAGACCTAGCCCTAATCCTAGATCTAACCTTAACTCCAAATCTTAACTAATCCTAAGCCTAAGCCTAAAACAAAACTGGCCCTAATCCTAATGCTAACCATATAACCTAGGACTAAAACAAAACTGAGCAATAGTTGCTGAGGATGTGGCTCAAGTAGTAGTGCATTCACCTAGGATGCGTGGGGGCTGGGTTCGATTCTCAGCAAAAATAAAAATATATTTTTTTTAAAAAAGATGTTGTTTCCACCAAAAAGTACAAAAAATAAAAAAAAATATTTAAAAATTCTCTCTCTCTCTCTCTCAAAAAATAAATAAATAAATAAATAAACTGAGCAATAGTCCTAATCTTAAACCTTAACTTAAACCAAAACCTAACACTACACCTAGACCTATACCTAGCCCTAATTCGAGTCCTGACCATAAACTTAAACTAACTCTCACCACGAATCATATCCTAACATTCACCCTAGGTCTAAACACAACCCTAAACTTAAACCAAACCCTAACAGTAACCCTAGCTTTAATTTGAGTCATGACCCTAACCTTAAAACTAACCCTGATGCTGACTAATATCCTAACAGTCACCCTAACTCTAAAGACAGCCCTCATCTTAACCTAACCCTAAAAGTAATCCCAGCCCTTATTTGAGTCCTAACACTAACCCTGAAATAAAAATGTCTCCTAATACTAACATAGCTATAAATATCACCCTAACATTAAACCTAACCCTAACACTAGACCTACCCCTACTCCCAATCCTAATTGTAACCTAGTTCTTACATTATCCATTGCCATAACATTAGCCCTAACCCTAACACAAAAATTAACACTAATCCGAGCCCTAAACCTAGATTTAACCCTAACACAAACCCTAAATCTAGCCCTAACCTTAGCTCTAAGCCTTTACCTTACCCAAAGTCCTAACCCTATTAATAGTCATAAACCTACCCTCACTTTAGCTCTAAACCTAATCCAAAACCTAATGCTAACCCTGACCATTATTTTCACCCTAACACTAACCCTAGGTCTAATCCTGGCCATAACCCTAGACCAAACTATTACACAAGCTCTAGACCTAAAATAAAACCTATTCCTAGCCCTTAAAGTAACCCTTAAACTAACACAAACAATAAGCCTACCACTAGTCATAAACCTAGTTCTAATTCTGGCTGTAAGCCTAACTCTAACTCTAATCCAAACACTGACCCTGCCTTTAAAAGTAAATATACTTTTAAACCTGACTCTAACAAAAAATCTAAACCTAACACTAGACCAAGCCAAAATCCTAACAATCAAACTAGCCCTAATCATAACCCAAGCTCATACATTACCCATATCTCTTACCCTTGGCCTAAACCTAACACAAAACCTAGAGCTAATCCTAGGGCAAAGCATAACCCTAACCCAAACTCTAACCTAACACATGATTAGTCTTAATCCTAGCTCAAAGCCTGACCATTATCCTAAACATAAACCTACACCTATCCCTAAATATACCCCTAACAGTATCCCAAATCCTAATCTTAATCTTAGCTCTAAACCTAGCTATAAATGTACCCATTACCCTAAAACTAACCCTAAACCTATTGATAACCTTAGGCCGAACCCTAACCCTAAACCTAACCAGAAAACTAACACTAAACCTAACCCTAAACTTCACACTTGCCATAAACCTAACTCTCGCTCAAACCCTAACCCTTACCATAAACCTAAGCATAACCATAGCCCTAAGCCTAAACCTAAACCTCAATCTAACACTAACCATAACCCTATGCCTATATCTAAACATATCCATTACTCTAACCCTAACCCTACCTCTTATGATGATGCTAGCCCTATGCAATCCTAACCCTATCCATACTCTAATCTTATCCCTAGACCTAAATCTAAACCTAACCATTGCCCTAGCGCTAACCCTAGCTCAAAAACTAACACTTATGCCAAACATAACCCTAACAGTCACCCTATTTCCAACATTAACAGTAACCATAACTCAAGACCTATTCCTGACCATAACCCTAGCCCTAACCTTAGTTCTAACCCTGTCCATTATCCTAACCATTACCCTTACGCTAATACTAATCCTAGGCCTAACAAAACCCTATCGCTAAACCTAACCTTATCAATTACCGTAAACCTAACCTGAATCCTAAACAAAAACCTATCATTACCCTAACCCTGAACCTAATGCTTATTTGAGCCCTAACCCAAAAACCTAACCTCAACCAAACTCTAACCTGATCCTGACCCTAATAATTCCCCTAATCTAAACCTGACCCTTAACCATAAACCTAACCCTTAAACTAGACCTAGCCATAAACCTAATCCTAAAATTGTCCTCTCCTCAACTGTAACCCCACACCTAGCCCTATCCCTAACCCTAACAAAAACCCCAGCCTTATCCTAGCCCTAAACCTAGATTAGTCCTAAGCCTAACCCCAGCTCTAACCCCAATACTAATCTTAGCCCTAATCTTATCCCTAATTTCAACCTATCTTTAAACCTAACCATAACCCTAGACCTAAGAAAAAATCTAACTCTCACAATAGCCCTATCACTTGTTCTAACCCTATATCTTAACATAACCCTAATCCTAGCCCTAAACTTAGTCCTAACCCTTGCCTTATTCATAGCCCAAGGACTAACATTAGATCATAATCTACTTCTAAATCTAACAGTGACCTGAAGCCTAAGCCTAACCCTAAAACTAGCCCTGACCTAAATCTAACCATCCACCTATCCTTTACCATAGCCCTAATTCGAGTTTTAATCTGAACCGTAAAATTAACCCTGAAACTGACTCTGACACTACCACTTATGCTATCTATAAACATCACCCTAATCGTAACACTAACCCTAACACTAAACCTAGCCCTAACCTTAACCCTAAAATTAGCCCTAATTTTAACCCTTGCACTTACATTAGCCATAATCCTAACACTAGCATTAACTTAACCAAAATCATAGCCCTAATCTGAGCCCTAACCTGAGCTTTAACCCTAACCCTAAACCTAACCCTAGCCCTAATCATAGCCGTAAACCTAGCCATAACCCTTTACATTACCATAACAATAATCCTAACCCTAATGCTAACCCTAGGCCTAAACCTAACCCTATCTCTAATCCTATCCCTATCCATTACCCCAAACCTAACATGAAACCTAATTCTAAACCTATCATTACACAAACCCTTACCCTAATGCTAATTCAATCCCTAAATTTAAGCCTTAACATATTCAAAACCCCAACCTTGACCTTCATCTTAATAATACCCCTAGCCCTAAACCTGACTCTAACCCTAAACCTAAACCTTACACTAGACGTACCCATAATCCTAACCCTAAAACTATCTTTAAACATAATTCTAGACTTGAAATTAGCCATACTCCTAATCCTAGCCTTAATCCTAATACAAACGATAGCCCGCATTTTAGCCCTAAACCTAGACTTAATCATAACGCTAATCCTAACCCTTATTCTAAACATCACCCTATCTCTAAAATGAGAAAACACCATCCCTTACCCTAAACTAAATCCTAAATCTAACCATTATTTTATGCTTAAAATGAACACTAACCATAGACCTAATCCTAGCCTTAATTTAGCCATATTTTTAACCCTAACCATAAACTCAGCCCTAAGACTAACAATAATTCTCACACTAGCCCTATCACTATTTCTAATCCTAGCCCTTACCATAACCCTACCCCTAAACCTAACCCTTGGCCAATCTTTAGTCCTAGCCCTAACCCTAAACCTAAGCCTCATGCTAACACTAAAGCTAATCCTTACTCTAATCATAAAACTAGCCCCAACCCTACAACTAACAGTAAAACAAAACTGAGCAATAGTCCTAACCCAAAACCTAACTTAAACCAAACCCTAACACTACACCTAGACCTAATCATAGCCTTAATTTGCATCCAAACCCTAACCTTAAAAGTATACGTGACACTGACTCATATGCTAAACTCAGCCTAGCTTGAAACACCATCCTAACCTTAAACCAAAACTTAACATTAACTCTTGCCCTTATGTGAGTCCTAACCATAATTCTGACCCTGACTCATATCCAAAAACTAACCCTAGATCTAATATCACCCTAACCTTAAACTTAACCCTAACACTAAAACTACCCCTACCCCTAACCCTAACCCTAAAACTAACCCTAGTTGTAACCCTAGTTCTTATATTAGCAATTACTCTAACCCTATTCTTAACCCTAACACAAAACAAGCCCTAATCCAAACACTAAACCTCACTTTAACCTAACCCTACCCTAATTCTAGCCCTAAACATAGCTCTAAATCTTTCTCTTACACTAAGTGAAACCGTAACTCTAATGGTAAACCTAGATCTATCCTTAATCCTTAGGCTAATCAAAATACGAACCCTATTAATAGTTCTGATTCTAGCCCTCATTCTAACTCTAATCGTATCCCAAACCCTTACCCTAACTCTGATCCTGATCCTGACCCTTTTTCTGACCCTAACAAAAACCCTAGGTCTAAAACTGACCCTCAACCTAGAGCAAACCTAACACTGGCCATTCCGCTAACTTATAACTAAACCTAACCCTAATCCTAGACCTAAGACAAACTCTAACTCTCACACTATCCCTATCACTAGTTCTAAGCCTACCCATTACCATAACCCTAACCCTAGCCCTAACACTTGTTCTATCCTTAGTCCTAGCCCTAACCCCTGATCTAAACCTAACTCAAAATATAACCCTAACCCTAAGCCTAAGCCAAACACTAAAACTAGCCCTAACCCTAATGCTAATGGTAAAACTAGCCCTAACCCTAACCCTAGAAGTAAAACAATCTGAGCAATAGACCTAACCATAAACCTTAACTTAAACCAAATCCTAACACTACACCTAGACCTAATCATAGCCTTAATTTGAATTCTAAACTTAACCTTAAATCTCACCCTTACCCTGACTCATATCCTAACACTCACCCTAGCTCTAAACATCCTCCTAAACTTAAACTGAAACCTAAAAATAAACCTATTCTTATTCGAGTCCTAACCCTAACCCTGACCCTGACTCATATCCTAACACTAACCCTAGATCTAAATATAATCATAACCTTAAATCTAACCCTAACACTATACCTTCCCCTAACCCAAATCCTAAAACTAACCCTCATTGTAACCCTAGGTCTTACATTAGCAATTGCCCTATCATTAGCCCTAACCAAACCCCAAAATCTAGCCCTAATCTGAGCCCTAAACCCAGATTTAATCCTAACCGTAAATCTAGCCCTAACCCTAGCTCTAAGGCTATCCCTTACCCTATGAATAACCCTAATACTAATGGTAGCCCTAGACTTATGCCTAATCCTTAGGCTAACCAAAATCCTAACCTTATTAATAGTCTTGACCCTAGCCCTCATTCTACTTCTAATCCTATCCCAAATCCGGAATCCTGACCGTTATTCTAATCCTAACACAAACCCTAGTTCTAAACCTAACCCTAACACTAAACTAAAACCTAACACTAGCCCTGGACTTAAACCTAATCCTAAATCCAGCTTAATCTCTAGCCCTAGACCTAAACAAAAACCTAGGTCCTAGGCCTAACAATAACCCTTATCTTAACACAAACACTAATCCTACCCCTATACCTAAACCTTGTCCTAATTCTGGCTGTAACCCTAACTTGAACTCTAACCCAAACACTGACTCTGCCTTTAACAGTAAACATAATTCTAAACCTCACCCTTACTGAAAATCTAAACCTAACACTAGATGTTGGCATAACCCTAACCTTAAAACTAGCCCTAATTACAATCCTACCTCTTACATTACCTTCGGCTTTAACCCTAGGCCTAAACCTAAGACAAAACCTAGAGTTAATCCTAGGCCGTAACCTAGTCCTAAGCATAAACCTAACCCTAACCCTAGCCCTAACCCAAACCTAACACTCGCCTTAGTCCTATCCCTAGCTCAAAATGTAACCTTACTATAAACATAAACCTAGAACTATCCCTGAATCTAACACTAAACTTAATCCTAATCCTAACCTTAACACAAGCCCTAATCCCAGCTCTAAATTTACCCATTATATTAACCCCAACCCTAACCCTAATTGTAACCCTAGCCTTAACCCTAAACATAATACTAACCGTAAACAGAAAAATAAACCTAGACCTAACCCTAAGCTAATATTTGCTATAGCCCTAACAGTAAATCAAACCCTAACACTTATCAGAAACCTAAATATAACCATAGACCTAAACCTAACCCTAAACTTAAATCTAGCCCTGTCCCTAACCCTAAACCTAAATCTAACCATATTCATTACCCTAACCCTAACCCTGAACATAATTGTAACCATTCCCCTAACCCTAAACATAAACCTGAACCAATTGTAATCTTATCCCTAAACATAACCCAGAACCTAACCCTTTCTCTAACCCTAATCATAGCTCAGATCCTCACTCTTACTCTAAACATAACACTAACCCTAAACCTAGTTCAAACCCATACCCTAACACTAACTCAAGACCTAATCTTAACCATAAGTCTAGCTGTAAGCTTAGCTCTAACTGTATCCATTACCCTAATCATAACCCATACCCTAATGCTAATTCAAGGCTTAACCCTATCTCAAGACCTAATCCTAACCATAACCCTAGCCCTAACCTTAACTCTAACTGTATACATTACCCTAAACATAACTCTTTCCCTAATTCTAACCCTAGGCCTAACCCTAAACCTATGAGTAACCCCAACACTATCAATTACCCTAACCTTAACCTGAATCCTAAATCTTACCCTATCATTACCCTAACCAAAACCCTAATGCTAATTTGAGACCTAACCCTAAACTCAAACTTAAAACAAACCCTAACCATGACCTTGACCCTAATAATTCCCCTAGCTCTAACCTGACCCTTACCCTGAACCTAATCCTTACATTATACCCAGCCAAAACTTAACCCTAAAACTATCCATAACCATAAACCTAGACCTGACATTAGCCCTATATATAATCCTAGCCCTAACCTAAACACAAACCCTAGCCCATATTAGCACTAAACATAGCCTTAATCATAACCTTAACCTTAAACCTAGGTCTAACTTAAAACCAACCCTATCTCTAATCTTAGACCTAACTTAGCCCTATCCCTAACCCTAACCCTAACCCAGCCCTCAAACTAAGTCTAACTCTCTCTCTGGCCTCTAAAATTAGTTCTAACCCTATTCCTTACTGGAACTCTAAACCTAGCCCTAACCTTATGCCTAACCCTAGCCATTTCCTTATCCCTAGCCCTTACCCTATATCTAATCTTAACTCTAAATATAACCCTAAAACAAAGCCTAAGCCTACACCTAACATTAACCCTAACGCTAACCCTAACACTACTCCTAAAACTCCTAAAACTAGCCCTAAATCTAGCCCTAGCCCTAATACAAAAATGAGCCTTAACCTAACCTTTAACCCTAACCCTTAACCTAAACCAAACCCTAACCCTACACCTAGACCTAACCCTAGACCTAATTCTAGTTTTAAGCAGAACCCTAAAACTAACCCTAACCCTGATTCTGAAGCTAACACAAACCCTAGCTTTCAACATCACCCTAAACATAACCGTAAACGTAACACTAGACCTAGCCCTAACCCTAACCATAACCCTAAACCAAGCCCTAATTTTAATCCCAGTATTTACATTAGCCATAATCCGAAACCTAGCCCTAATTTAACCAAAAACCTAGCCTAATCTGAGCCCTAAACCGAGCTTTAACCTTATCCATAACCTTAATCATAAACCTAGCACTAAGAATAACCATAACCTTAGCTCTAACCCTAGCTCTAAACCTATCCATCACCCTGACCAAAATCCTAACCCTAATGCTAACCCTAGGCCTAAACCTTACCATATCCATAATCCTAACCCTATCCATTACCCTAAATATAACTTGAAACATAAACCTATCTATATCATTACCCTAATCCTAAAACTATGTTAATTTGAGCCCTAAATTTAAACCTTAACCTATCCCATACACTAATGACGACCCTGACCCAAACAATACCATTCGCTCTAAACCTGAACCTAACCCTAAACCTAACCTTTACACTACATCTAACCTAACCCTAAACTATTTTTAACTCTAAAGCTGGACCTGAAATTAGCCCTAACACTGATCCTAGCCCTAAACCAAGCCTTAATTGTAACCCGAGGTTTAACCCTAATTCTAACCTTCCCTCTAGCCCTAAACTTAGCTATAACCCCATCCCTTACCCTAAACATAACTATAACCCTAATCCTAACCTTAATATGAAACCTAACCCTAACGGTTGCCCTAACCCTAGATCTAACCCTAAAACTAAGCCTAGCACAAACCCTAATTTAGTCCTTTTGTAACCCTAAACCTAGCCTTAGGCATAAATCTAACTCTTTCCATAACCCTATCCCTAGTTCTATCCTTAGCCCTAGCCCAACCCTGGATCTAAACCTAACTCTAAATTTCAATTTAACTCAAAATTTAACCATATCCATAATGCTAAACTAAATCCTACCATGAGCCCTAACAATAATTCTAATCCTAAAGCTTGCCTTACCCCTAGCCCTAGCCTTAAAAAAAAAACCAAGCCATATCCCTAACCATAAACCTTAACCTAAACCAAACCATAAACCTACACCTAGCCCTAACCCTAACTCTAAATATAACACTGAACCTGACACTGATCCTAACAATCATCCTAGTTCTAAACATCACCCCAACCTTAAATTAACCCTAACACCAGACCTAGCCTTAACCCTATCCCTAAAACTAGCCCTAATCATAACTCTAGTTCATTCATTAGTCGTTGTCATAACGCTAGCAGTAACCCTAACACAAATCCTAACCTTAATTCTAGCCCTAACCCTAGCTTAAACCCTAATCTTAACCCTAACACTAGCCCTAATCCTATGCTAACCCTAGCCCTAACCCTATCACTTACCCTAAGCCAAACCCTAAACCAAATGCTAACCCTAGTCCTAACCCTAATCCTTAGCCTAACTTAAACACTAACAGTGTTACTAATACTAACCCTAGTTCCTCATTCTAGTTCTAACCCTAACCCTGACCTTTGTTCTGATCCTAACTGTAACCCTGGATCTAAAGCTGACCCTAACCCTAAACCAAACCCTCACACTAGTCCTAACGGTAAGACTATACCTATACCAAACCCTAACATAGATATAGAGCCCGAACTAATCCTAAATATAGCTATAATTCTAGCCCTAGACCTAAACAAAATCTTACCCTTATAGGTAAAAGATAAATCCTTCCTAGTATCAAAGAAATTTGAAAAAAACTACTGTAAACCTAACTCTAGATATATCCTTAATCTTAAACCTACAGGTCACCCTAGCCTGTTTAGAGAACCTTTGAACATAGAAGTCCCAAAAAACGGGAGCTTGGTGGGGCAAGCTAACAGAGGAATCCTGCAAAGAATCAAATAAATCTGAGCAAATAATTGGGGGAAGGGTTTCAGTACTTGCATATTTCCTTGATATCTCCAAAAGTGCTCTAGGATAAAATTTCTTTGCATGTTTCAGCTGAGGGCAACATTCACAAGGAACAATCCAGAGAGTGTGCACAGAGAACTGATTGAGTGTGTGCAGTTTCAAGCAGCTATCACCGACCCTGTTTGATTTTGTGCTCCATTGCTCTTCAACAAAATAGTTCAAAATCAAGTGAAACCTTAAAATACAAACTGTTCCTGACAGCAAACCATTGAACCAAGAACACCCAAACCAGAGAACATTGTGAAGCTAGGAAAAGATGAATCCTGCCCAGTATTAAAGATACATGAACAAAACTGACTCTAACCCTAACACTAGTTAAAATCTAGCCCTTATCCTAACCCTAATCTGTTTAGAGAACCTTTGATCAAAGATTTCCCAAATTAAGGGAGCCTAGTGGGGCAAGCTAACAGATTAATCTTGAGCAGTATCAAAGAAATCTGACCAAATAATTTGGGGAGGTAGTACAGTACATGTATATTTCCCTGTTGTCTCCAACAGTACTATTGGATAAAGATGTTTTTGCATGCTTCAACTTTGGAAAATTTTCACAAGGAAGAAACCAGATTGTCTTCATAGAACTGATTCAGTGTGTGCAGTTTTAAGCAGCAAGCACAATCCCTGTTTTTTTTTTTTTTTCTTTTTCAAGTTCCATTTCCATTTACCCTTATAGGTCAAAATGAAGGAAAACTTAAAATACATACTGTTCCTGACAGCAAACCATTGGAAGGGATAAGGCCCAAACCTGGGGAAAATAGAAAGGTTAGGTAAAAGATGAATTATGACAAGAATCAAATTGTTTTAAACTAAATTCACTCTAACTCTAATATTAGACCTAACCCAACCCTAAACTAATTCTAACCTGTTTAGAGTACCTATGATCATAGAAGTCCCAAACATGGGGAGATTAGAGGCACAACTTAACAGATGAATCTTGTGCAGTATCAAAAAAAAATTGATGAAAAAATGGGGGAGGTATTTTAATAAATTCATATTTCCCTGTTTTATTTTCTTAAAGTGCTCATGGATAAACTGTTTTTCATTATTCTGTTTAAGGTACTTTCACAAAGAATAACCAAAGAGTGCCCACAGAGAGCTGATTGAGTGTGTGAAGTTTATGCAGCTGGCACAAACTCTGTTTGATTTCCAGCTCCATTGCATTCACACCTACAGGTCATAATGAAGTGAAACCTAAAAATTCAAACTGTTTCTGATACTGAACCATTGAACCTTGAATGCCCAAACATGGGGAGCCTACTAAGGCTAGGTCAAGGATGAATCCTGTACAGTATCAAATTAAACCAACCAAAAAAAAAAAAAAATGAAGCTCTTTCAGTACATGGGAATTCTGCTTGATCCTAAAGCACTCAGAGATAAAGCTGTTATGTTCTACTTCATCTTAGGGATACTTCCATGGCAAACACCACATTATGCTCACTGAATATTGATGGAGTGTGTGAAGTTTCAAGCAGGTAGCCCAAATCCTGTTCGACTTCCAGCTTCATTTCCATTCACCCCTACAGGGCAAAAAGAAGAGAAACATGAAAATTGAAACTGTTCCTGAAGGCAAACCATTTATGTAGGAGGCCCAAATATTTGGAGTATAGTCAAAATAGAAAAAAAAGATGAATCCTGCACAGGATTATAAAAAATTGAAAACAAAAGTAACTGTTACCTTAACACTAGTTCTAACCCTAGTCCTATCACTAACCCTAACACTAAACTTAACCTGTCTAGAGTCCCTTTGTTCCTAGAAGTCCCACACTTGGGGAGACAAGTTGTGTAGGCTAACAGATGAATCTTTCACAATATCAAATAAATCTGAACAAATAATTGGGGAGGTAGTTCAGTACATGCATATTTCTCTGTTTTTTCCTAAAGTCCTCTCACATAATGTTGCTTTACATGCTTCAGCTTAGGGCTACAATTACAAGGAATAAACCAGAGAATGCCTATAGCAAACTGATTGAGTGTGTGAGGATTGAAGTAGCTAGCACCAACCTTGTTGGATTTCCAGCTCAATTTCCATTTGCACTCATAGGTCAAGATGAAATGAAAACTTGAAATATAAACTGTTCAGGAGAGCCAACCCTTGAGCCAAGAGGCCCAAAACTAAAGAATATTGTATGGCTAGGTAAAAGTTGAATCCTGCCCAGTATCAAAGAAATTTGAACAAAACTAAATCTAACAAACCACTAGCTGTAACCCTAGCCCTAAACTACTACTAAATCTAATCTAACCTGTTTAGAAAACCACTGATCAAAGTTGTCCCCTCAACCTTACCGTAACACTAACCCTTACCTGTTTAGAGGATCATTTATCCTAGAAGTGCCAACCTTGGAGAGCCTAGTTGAGCAAGCTAAAAGATCGATACTGCATAGTATCAAAGAAATCTGATCAAATTTTCGGGAGACTTATTTCAGTACATACATGTTTCTCTGTTTGCTCCTTTAGGGCTCTCGGATAGAGTTTCTTTTGCATGCTTCATCTTTGGCCTACATTCAAAAGACAAAAAACAGAGAGTGCCCACTAAGAACTGATTGTGTGAAGTTTCAAGCATATCCTGCCAACCTGTTTGATTTCCAGCTCAATTTTCATTCACATCAATAAGCCATAATGAAGGTAATCCTTAAAATTCAAACTGTTCCTGACAGCGAACCATTGACCAAAAAGGCCCAAACCTGTGGAGCATAGTAAGGCCAAGTAAACGATGAATCCTGCCCAGTATCATAGAAATTTGAAGAAAACCAGGGCTGCATGGGTGCTCTCAGCACTGATAAAAGGCTGGGCTGTGCAGTTTCTCTAGGCACAGACAGCAGTCTCAGCCACACAGGCGCTCTCTTCACAGTTGAAGGCAGCACAGAACACAGAGGCTTTGCTTGTGGGTCACCAGACCAAGGTCTGGACACAGCTCAAGGTCACTCCAGAACCACCCACCTCACCAAAAACCATACATGAGTAATAGATGGAATCCATCTTGCAAAACCTTACTCACCATCTCTCAGTGGGTGTGGTTACTAGCTTGGTTCTGCAGCTTATCAGGTAACTGGTTTCCAACTCCCCTACCTCCAGGTATGATAACTCAAGATTTTTCTCATAAGTTGTTTGGGGGTGTACTATCAATGCAGAACAGCAACTGTACAGGCACCTGGTTTCCAATTCAGAGACTAAGAGTAGGGAGGCTCCAGTTATAAGCTCAAGCCCTCTCACCCTGGCTACCTCCACCACCCTGGGTACAGAGACTCAAGTTAGGAATAAACAACTTCACCTACTTCAAGAAAAGAAAACAGAGTTCTGAGAGACTCTTTTTTTCTTTCTTACTTTTCTTTTCTTACTCTTCTCATCCATTCTCTTCTACCCTTCCCACTCTGGTCCTCACAACCTCAACATATGTGAAACCAAGAACTTTCTATGAAATTGAACTTTAAGAACTGAATCACTAGAATTGTATAACATAGAGGAATTGCATAGACCCCACCTCACCACCTCTTTATTTGCTCTTATTTTCTTTCTCCCTCTCTTTCTTTTTTTTCCTGTTATTTTTTCTTCTTTTTTTATTTCTCCCTCTATCCCACTTTCAGCCTCCTAAATTTTACTATTTATACATAGGGAAATTTTATGAATACAGATAAGGAGTTTGAATTTATACCTTCTTCCATAAATTCCATCTGTCCATTCATTACAGTTCTCCTCCAATGTTGCTAAGTTAGATTAATCAAATACCCTCATTCCTTTCCCCCTTAACATAGCATCCTACCCCTGACCCTCAGTTCTCTATACACCATCAGAAATGGTATGCCTTTTATGAAACTAATGATTATATTCTAAATAATAATTAAAGCCAACATCTGTAGAACTAGAGTCTAAATATAAATGTATTTATAATGGTTAGGCTTACGCTTCAGGTTAGGGTTAGATTTAGAGTTAGGTTTTGACCTATGGTTAGGGCTAGGGCCAAGGATAGGGCAAATGTTAGGACTAAAGTATGGGTTAGGTTTAGAATTATGTTAAAATATAGGGTTAGAACTAATGATAGGGCTAGTATGAGTATTAGAGTTAGTCTTAGGTCTAGGATTAGGGTTAGGGTTAGGGATAGGGCTAAATTAGGGCTAGTGTTAGTGTTAGGTTTAGGCATTGGGTTAGGGTTAGAGTTAGGATTATGTTTAGGGTAAAGTATTGGGTTATGGCCAGGTTGAGGGTTATGGCAAGGGTTAGTATTAGGGTTAGGACTAAGGTTATTTTTAGCGTTATGACTAAAGGTAGGTTTAGGGCTAGCATGAGGGCTATTGTTTGTGTTAGGGTTAGGGCTAGTATTAGGGCTAAGGCTAATATCAAGTCTAGGGCAACAGTTAGGGATAGATTTATTGTTATGTTTATGGCTTGGTCCAGTGTAGGGGTTAGCTTTATACCAAGGGTCAGTTTTAGATCTAGGGTTCTTATTAGGGTCAGGATCATTGTGAGGGTTTGGGTTAGGTTAGGGTTTAGGCTTTGACCTTGAATTATCATTAGGGTTTTGGGTTAAGGTAATGAAAGTGTTAGGTTTAGGGTTTAGGTGTGGTTTAGTGTAATGGATAGGATTAGGGTTAGGCCTAGGGTTTGCATAAGGGTGATCTTTAGGGTAATGTTTAGGGTTAGACCTAATATTAGGGGTAGGGTTCTGTATAGGATTAGGGCTTTTGTTGGGTTTAGGGGTGGATTAGTGTAATGGATAGGTTTAGGGTTAGGCCTAGGGTAATGGATAGGGTTAGACCTAAGATTAGGGGTAGGGTTATGTATAGGGTTAGGGCTTTTGTTTGGGTTAGAGTTAGATTTATATTTAGGATCAAAACTCAGTTTCATGGCTGGGGATGTGTCTCAAGCAGTAGCGTGCTTGCCTGGCACGTGCAGGGTGCTGGGTTCGATCCTCAGCACCACATACCAATAAAATAAAGTTATTGTGTCCACCAAAAACTAAAAAAAAAATAAATATTAAACAAACTAGGTTTAGAATTAAAATTAATGCCAGGTTTTGGGTTACGTTAGGGCTAGGGTTAAGGCTATGGCTAATTGACAAAGTAGCGTTATGTTTAGAGCTAGTGATATTGAAAAGGTTAGGGCTACGTCTAGTGTTAAGTTTAAGTTTATGGTTATGATGATGTTTAGAGCTAGGTTTAATATTAGGGTCAGAGTCAGGGTCCAGATTAGTTTTCAGGATAGGGTTACGACTAGAAACAGAGATAGGATTAGGGCTAAGTGTAGGGTTAGTGTGTGGTTGAGGTTAAGTATTAGGGTTAGGATTATGTTTCAATTTTGTTTTAGGACTAGGGATAAAGTTAGAGCTAGCTTTTGGACTAATGTAAGGGATAGGGCCAGTGTTAGTGTGAGGTTTAGGCTTAGGTTTTGGGTTAGATTTAGAGTTAAGTTTAGATCTAGGCATTGAGCAAGGGCTAAGGATAGGGCTAGGATTAGTGCTAAGTTTAGGGCTAGGTTTAAGGTGATGATAAGGAATAGGGTTAGAACTAGGTATAAGTGTAGGATGAGAGTTTTAGTTGGTCTTAGGGCTAGGGTTAGGGTTGGGTTAGGGATACGGCTAAATTAGGGCTGGGATTAGGACTAGGGTTAGTGTTAGGGTTAGGCCTAGGTTTAGGGTTAGGGTTAGTGTTAGTGTTAGGGTTAGTTTTATGGTTAGGGTTAGGTTTAGGTTAAAGGATGGGATTATAGCTACTTTTAGGACTATGGTGAGGATTAGAATTAGGGTTATGATTAGGGTTAGATTTAAGATTAAGGCATGGTTTATGTCTAGGATGTGGTCTAAGTTTTGTGTTAGGATTAGGAATAGGATTAAAGCTAGGCTAATGTCAGGTCTAGGGTTACATTTAGGGAGAGTTTTAAGGTTAGTTTTATTGTTAGTCAATTGTAAATGTCAGGTTTCTTGTTAGGTTCAGGTTTAGAGATATGGGTATTATTAGGGTCAGAGTCAGGGTTAGGGTTTTTATTAGATTAAGGTTTATGTTTAAGGCTTGAGTTATCATTACTGTTAGGGATAGGTTAATGATAGTTTTAAGTTTAGAGTTCAGATTAGGTGTAGGGTAATGGATAGGTTTAGGGTTAGGGATAGGATTAGGGTTCAGCCAAGAGTTAGCAGAAACATTAGGGTTATCATTAGGGTAAAGGATAAGGTTTGAGCTAGTGACAGGGCTAGTTTATGCTTAGGGTTATGTCTAGGGTTATGCCTAGGTTTAGGTTTAGGGCTAAGGTAAGGGTGATGGTTAGCTTTGGGTTAAAACTAGTGTAGGGATATTAGGGCTAGGTTTTGCAATAGGTTTGGGCTATGGCAAATGTAAGAAATTTGTAATGATTAGGGCTAGTTTTAGTGTTTATGTTAGAGCTAAGTATAGATTTAGGCTTAGGTATAGGGTTAGGGTGATGTTTAGAGCTAGGGTTAGTATTAGTTTCAGGGTCAGTGTTCAGTTTAGGTTTATGGTTAATGGGAAAGCCAGAATTAGCACTAGGGTTAAGTCTAGGGAAAGGGTTTGTGTTTGGCTTTAGGCTAAGTGTTATTACTATGGCTAGAGGTAGGTTTTTCTTTAGGTGTATGGCTAGGGGTATGGATAGATTAGGATTAGGTTTAGGTCTAGGGATAGTGTTAGGGTTAGGTTTAGGTATAAGATTACCAGTAGGGCTAGTGGTAGAGTTCGGTTTAGGGTTAGGTTCAGTTTTAGATCTATGATTATTGTTAGGGTAAGAATAAGGGTCAGCGTTAGGGTTAGGATTTGGGTTATTGTTAGAGCTAGAATGAGGACTAGGGTTAGGACTACTAATATGTTTAGGGTTTGGGTTAGGTTAAGGATTAGTATTAGTATTAGCATTAGGTTTAGGGTTTGGCATAGGGTAAAGGATCAGATTAGAGCTAGGATTAGGGCTAGTGTTAGGGTTAAAGCTAGGTTTAGGGCTCAGATTAGGGCTAGTATTTGTGTTAGGGTTATGGCTAGGGTTAGAGCAATGGCTAATGTAAGAACTAGGGTTTTAGGATTATGATTAGGGGATAAATCTCTAGTGTTAGGATGAGGCTTAATTTTAGGTTGAAATTTAGAGCTAGTGTTAATGTTAGGTTAATAATAGTATCGGTCAGGTTTAGTTTTAGGGATAGAGTTAGAACTCGAATTAAGGCTAGGGTTACTATAAGGGTTTGGTTTAAGGTTAGGGTTGTGTTCAGAGCTAGGCTGAGTGTTAGGATATGAGTCAGAGTTAGGGTTAGTATTAAGGTTAAGATTAGGACTTGAATTAGGGATAGGTTTAGATCTAGGTGTAGCGTTAAATTTTGGTTTAAGTTAATGTTTATTTTTAGGGCTATTGCTCGGTTTTGTTTTATTGCAAGGGTTAGTTTTAGGGCTAATTTTATGATTAGCATTAGGTCTAGAGCTAGTGTTAATGTTAGGCTTAGGATTAGGCTTAGAGTTCAATTAAGAGTTAGGGTTAGATCTAGGGCTAGGAGTAGGAATAAGAATTTGGCAATGGTTATGGCTAAATTTAGGGCTAAGGTTAGGGCTAGGCTTAGGATTACAGTAATGCATAGTGTTAAAAGTAGGGATAGGGCTAGTATGAGAGTTAGAATTAGTTTTAAGTCTAGGGTTTGGGTTAGGGTTAGGGATAGGGTTAAATTAGATCTAGGATTAGGTCTAGGGTTAGTGTTCACCTTAGGCCTTGAGTTTGGTTTAGGGTTAGGGTTAAGTTTAGGGTAAGGAATGGCATCATAAATAGGTTTAGAGATAAGGTGAAAGTTAAAATTAGGTTTAGAGCTATGGTTAGGGTTAGGGTAAAGATTAAGGCTAGGTTTGGGGCTAGGATTAGGGCTACGGTTTATTTTAGTGTTAGGCCTAGTATTACGGCTAAGGCTAATATCAGATCTAGGGTTATGGTTAAGCACAGTTTTAGGGTTAGGTTTATGGCTTCATGTAATATAAGGTTTAGGTTTAGGGTTAGGGTCACGTTTAGAGCTAGAGTCAAGGTCTGGTTTAGAAGTTTGGGATAGGTTAAGGTTTAAATTAGAGCCCGAATTAGCGTTATGGTCGGTGTTAGTGTAATGGTAGGATTAGGTTTAGGTTTTAGGTTTGGTTTAGAATAATGCATAGGTTTAGGATTAGGAATAGGGTTAGGTTTAGGACTAGAGTTATGGTTATGGCATTGGATAGGGTTAGAGATAGGGTCAGGGCTAGGGTTATGGTTTGATTAGGGCTAGGTTTAGGGTTAAAGATTGGGTATGAGCTTGGATTAGGACTAGGTTTTGGGTTTAGTTAGTGCTAGGGTTAAGGGTTAGGCTAATGTAAATACCAGGGTTACAATTAGGGTTAAATTTAGGGTTAGGGTTAGTGGTAGGTCTGGTGTTAGGTTTAGGGTTAGGGTTAGGGTGATGTTTAGACTAGGGTTATTATTATTAACAGAGTCAGGGTCAGTGTTAGTTCTCGTTTTCATCTTAAATCTAAAATTAGAGCTAAGTTTAGGGTTAGGGTTAAGGGTTGGTTTAGGTTAAAGTTTAGGGTTAGCGCTATGGCTGGTTTTTTTTTTTTTTAGGGCTAGGGTTAAAGTTAGAGTTAGAGTTAGAGTTAGGGTTACAGTTAGGCTTAGGTCTCGGGTTTGATTTAGAGTTAAAATTAGATCTAGTTTAGGGCTAGAGTTAATGATAGGGCTAGCGTTAGGGCTGGGTTTAGGGCTAGGATTAGGGTTCCAGTAATGGATAGGGTTAGAACTAGGGATGGGGCTATGGTGAGAGTTAGAGTTAGTCGTAGGGCTAGGCTTAGGCCTAGGGTTATGTATAGGACTAAGTTAGTGCTAAGTTTAGGGCTAGGGTTAGTTTTTGGTTTAGGCCTAAAATTAGGTTTTGGGTTAGGATTAAGGCTGGGTTTAGGGCTAGGATAAGGGCTGGGGTTTGTGTTAGGTTTAGGGCTAAGATTAGGGCTAGGGCTAATGTCAGATCTAAGCTTATGGTTCGTGATAGTTTTAGGATTAGGGTTATGGATAGGTCTAATATAAGGGTTAGATTTAGTGTTAAAATCAGTTTTAGAGCTAGGAGATTTATGAAGGACAGGGTCAGTGTTAGAGTTGTTTGAGTTTAAGGTTTAGGGTTAGGGCTTGAATTATCAGTAGGGTGTGTGTTACGGTAATGATAGGGATTTTTTAGAGTTCACATTAGGTTTAGGGTAATTGATAGGGTTAGGATTAGTGATAGGATTAAGTTTAGGCCTAGGGTTTGCATTAGGGTAGGGGTTATGGTTAGTATAATGGATAGGATTAGAGCTAAGCTTAGGGCAAGGTTTATGGTTAGGAATACGTCTTGAATTAGGGTTATGGTTAGTATTAAAACTAGGGTTATGCTTAGGATTAGTTTTAGTATAAGGGTTAGGTTTTGAGCTAGGGTTAGTGCTAGATTGAGGGTTAGGTTTAGGTTTACTTCTAGGGATAAGATTATAGTACTCATAGGATTAGGGGTAGGATTAGGGCTAGTGACATCAACAGGGATAGGGTTAGTTTTAGGGTAATGTACAAGATTAGATGTAGATTTAGGGCTATGTTTAATGTTAGATTGAGGTTTAGGCTTAGAGTTATGACTACGGTTATATTTAGGTTTATACTAAGAATTAGGGTTTGTGCTAGGGTTAGGTCTATGGCAAGTATGAGGTTTAAAAATAGGTGTAGGGTTAATTTTCCAGTTAGGTTTAGGTTTAGCATTAAGTCTGGTATTATCAATAATGTTAGGTTTCTCTTTAGAGTAATGCGTAAGTTTTTTTGCTAGGTTTAGGGCTAGCATTAAGGTTAGGATTAGGGCTAGGGTTAGAATTAGATTGAGGGATACGTGTACATTTATGTTTAGAGTAATGTTTAGGCTTTGAACTAGGATTAGGAATAATGTGAGGGTTAGGGTAGGGTTAGTTCTAGGGTTACAGTTAGGGTTATGCTTAAGGCTTGATTTAGGCCTAGGATTAGCTTTAGGTTTTTTGCTAGGTTTAGTCCTAGGGTTAGGGCTATGGGTAATGTAAGAGCTATGGTTATATTGAGGGCTAGCTCTAGGGTTAGGGTTATGGCTAGGTCTAGTGTTAGGTTTAGATTTTCGGGAAGTGTCAGATTTAGAGATAGTTTTACTCTAAAGGCAGGGTCATTGTTTGGGTTAGAGTTAGTGTTAGTGTAACAGCCAGAATTAGGTCTATGTTTAGGTCTAGGGTTAGGGTTAGTGTTTGAGTTAGGTGAAAGATTATTGTTACAGCTAGGGCTAGGTTTATGTTTAGGTCTAGGGCTAGAGTTAAGGCTAGATTTAGGATTTGGTTTAGGTCTAAGTATAGTGTTAGGGTTTGGTCTAGGGTTAGGTTCAGTTTTAGACCAGGGTTAGTATTAGGGTCAGAAAAAGGGTCAGCGTTATTGTTAAGGTTTGGGATAGGGTTAGAGCTGGAATGAGGGCTAGGGTTAGGACTATTAATAGCGTTAGGGTTTTGGTTACCCTTAGCATAAGAGATAGGTTAGGGTTACAATTAGAGTTAGGGTTTTTCTTAGGTTAAGGGATAGCCGTAGAGGTAGGATTAATGCTATAGTTAGGGTTAGGGTTAGGGTTAAATATAGGTTTCGAGTTCAGATTAGGGCTACTTTTTGTGTTAGCGTTAGGGCTACATTTGGGCATTGGCTAATGTAAGAGCCAGGGTTACAATTAGGATTAGTTTTAGGTTGAGGGTTAGGGGTAGGTCTAGTGTTTGGTTTAAGTTTAAGGTTAGGGTAATATTTAGAGCTAGGTTTACTGTTATATAGGTCAGCATCAGGGTTAGTTTTAGGGTTAGTATTAGGACTCAAATAAGGGCTAGGGTTACTGTTAGTGTTTGGTTTAAGGTGAGGGCTGTGTTTAGAGATAGGGTGACTGTTAGGATATTAATCAGGTCAGGGTTACCTTTAAGGTTAGGGTTATGACTTGAATTAGGGCTAGGGTTACTGTTAGGGTTTGGTTGAAGTTTAGGGTGGTCTTTAGAGCTATGGTCAGGGTTAGGTATGAATCTCAGTTTTAGGATATAAGACAGGGTCCGGGTAAGTTTTAAAATTAGGTTTAGGACTTGAATTAGGGCTAGGGTTATGCCTAGATGTAGTGTTAGGTTTTGGTGTAAGTTAAGGTTTAGGTTTAGGGCTGTTGATCAGTTTTTTTTTTTTTTTTTTTTAGTCCTAGGTTTAGAGTTTGGGCTAGTTATAAGATAAGCATTTGGGCTAGGGCTAGTGTTAGTGTTAAGCTTATGCTTTGGGTTAGGTTTAGATTTGGATTTAGCATTAGAACTAGGATTAGGTCGAGGTCTAACTATAGGGCAAGGTTTAGGGCTAGGGTTATGGTTACATTAACAGATAGGGTTAGATCTAGTGCTAGGGCTTGGGTGAGAGTTAGAGTTAGCCTTAGGCCTAGGGTTTTTGTTAGTTTTAGTGATAGGGCTAAGTTAGGGCTAGGATTAAGGCTAGGGTTAGTGTTCCACTTAGGACTAGTGTTAGGGATAGGCTTATAGTTAATTTTAGGGTAATGTATGGTGTTACAGCTAGGTTTAGAGGTAGGGTGAGGGTTAGAATTAGGGTTAGGGCTATGGTTAGGGTTAGGGTTAAGTTTAAGGCTACGTATAGGTCCAGGATGAGGGCTAGGGTTTGTTTTAGGGTTTGGTCTAGAATTAGGGCTAGGGCTAATGTCACAACTAGGGTTACAGTTTGGGTTAGAGTTAGGGTTATGTTTGTGTCTAGGTCTAGTGTAAGTGTTATGCTTAGGGTAAGGGTCAGGTTAAAGCTAGGTGTATTTTAGGATCATGATCATTATTAGAGTTTGTTTTAGGTTAAGTTTTAGGGATAGGGCCCAAATGAGCATTAGGTTTAGGGTTAGGTTTAGGGTAATTGATTGGGTTAGGTTTAAGTTTCAGGGTAGGTTTAGGGCAATGGAGAGCTTTAGGGTTATGCCTAGGGTTACCATTAGGATTATGGTTATCATAAGGATAATATATTGGGTTAGAGCTATGGTTATGGCTAGGGTTAGTTTTGGATTAGGGCTAGAGTTAGGTTAGGTTTTAGGTTAAGGCTATTAACCCTAGCTTAGGGTAGGACTATGTTTAGATTTAGGGTAAAGGTTAGGTTTTGAGCTAGGGTTAGGTCTAGTACGATGGTTAGGTTAAGTGTTATGTTCAGGGTTAGGTATAGGGTTAGGGCTAGTTTCTTCATTAGGTTTAGGATTAGGTTTAGGCTAACAGATTGGGATAGATATAAGGTTCGTTTTATGGTTAAGGTTAGGTTTAGGATTAAGTTTAGTTTTAGGGCTAGGTTTACTGTTGGTTTTATGGTAAGAGTTAGGGTTTGAATTAGGTTAAGGCTATGGCAAGGTTTAGGGTTAGGTCTAGGTTTAGGTTTATGGTTTGGGTTAGAGTTTTGGTTAGGGTTAGGAATAGGGTTATCATTAGGGTTAGAGTTAGAGTTGGGGTAATGGCTAGGGTTAGAGCTAGTTTTCGGTCTAGTGTTAAGGTTAGGATTAGGGCTACTGTTAGGATTATGGTTAGGGATAGTGCTATTATTATGTTTAGGTTAAGGGTTAGGCTTTGAGCTAGGGTTAGGACTAAGGTGAGGGTTAGGGTTAGGGTTAGGACTATAGTTAGGATTAGGGTGATGTTTATGCTTAATGTAGGTTTAGGCCTTAATTAGGGTTAGGGTTATTTAAGTTTTTTGTTAGGTTTAGTCCAAGGGTTTGTGTTATGCGTAATGTAAGATGTAGGGTTCTGTTTAGACCTAGTTTTAGTGTTGTGGTTATGGCTATGTCTAGTGTTAGGTTTAGGTTTTGGGTTAGGGTCAGGTTTAGAGCTTGGTTTAATGTTTGTGTCAGGGCCAGTGTTCAGGTTAAAGTTAGGATTAGGGTGAAATCCAGAATAGGACTAGGTTTAGTCTATTAGTAGGGTTAGTGTTTGGTTTAGGTTAAGGGTTATGGTTAGGGCTAGCACTAAGTTTTGGTTTAGGCCAAGGGCTAGAGTTATAGCTAGATTTAGAATTAGGTTTAGGTATAAGGCTAGGCCTAGGGTTAGGTTTAGGTATAAGTTTACTGGTAGGGCTAGTTTCAGTTTTGGTTTAGGGTCAGGTTTAGACCTATAATTAGTATTACGGTCACAATAAGGGTGAAGGTTAGGGTGAGATTTTGGTTTAGGGTTAGATCTAGAATGAGGGCTAGTGTTAGGACTAGTAATAGGGTTATTGTTTGGGTTTGGCTAAGGAGTAGGATTAGGAATAGAGTTAGCATTATGATTAGGGTTTGGCTTAGGTTAATGGATAGAATTAGAACTAAGGTTAAATCTAGGATTAGGGTTAGGTTTAGGGCCAGTTTTAGGGTTAAGGTTAGGGTTAAATCTAGTGTTAGGGCTCTGATTATGGCTATTTTTGTGTTAGAGTTAGGGCTAGGGTTAGGCTAAGGCCAATGTAAGAACTAGGGTTAAGATTAGGGTTAGTTTTAGGGTTAGGGTTTTGGCTAGGTCTAGTGTTAGCATAAGTTTTAGGGTTAGGGTGATATTTAGAGCTGGGTGTGTGTTTGAATATGAGTCAGGACGAGGGTTAGTTTTAGGCCTAGGACTCGAATTAGAGCTTGGGTTATGGCTAGTTATGGTTTCGGGTTTGGTTTTTGTTAAGTTTTAGGGTTAGAGAAATGGCTCGGTTTTGTTTTAGGGCTACAGCTTGGATTAGGGATAGTTATTGGATTACCAATAGTGTTAGAGCTATTCGTAGAATGAGGTTTAGGCTTAAGTTTAGGGTTAGATTTAGAATTATGTTTAGATGTAGGGTTAGGGCTATGGCTAGGGTTAAGGCTCGGGTTAGGGCTATTGTGAGCGTTATGGTAACCAATAGGGTTATAAATAGAAATTTGGCTAGGTTGTGAGTTAGAGTTAGTCTTATGGCTAGGGTTAGGGGTAGGGTTAATGTAAGGGTTCAAATAGGGCTAAGATTAGCACTATGAAAATGTTAGGGTTAGGCGTATGGTTACGGCTAAGGTTAGGGTTAGTTTTAGGGGAAGGGATAGGGTTATATAGCTAGGTTTAGTGCTAGTTCGAGGGTTATATTTATGGATAGGGCTAGGGTGAGGGTTCAGATTAGGATTAAGTTTAAGTTTTGGGATCGGATGAAGGCTAGGATCTGTGTTAGAATTAGGGCTAGGATTAGGGCTAGGGCTAATGTCAGGTCTAGGGATATGGTTAGGGATATTGTTAGGGATAGGCTTATGGCTAAGTCTAGTGTAAGGGTTAGGTTTAGATTAGGGGTTAGGTATAGAGCTAGGTTATTATTAGGGTCAGAGTCTGGGTTAGGGTTTGGTTTGGGTTAAGGTTTAAGGTTAGGGCTCAAATTAGCATTAAGGTTAGGTTTAGGGTTGGAGAATGGATAGAGTTACGTTTACAGTTCAGGTTAGGTTTAGAGTAATGTCTAGGGTTAGTGTTAGGGATAGGGTTAGGGTTAGGCCTAGGGTTAGCATTTGGTTTAGGGTTATGTTTAGAGTAATGGATAGGTTTAGTGCTAGTGTTAAGACATAGGTTTAGGTAAGAATCAGGGCTAGGGTTTGGGTTACTCAAAGGGTTAATGTTAGGGTTAGGTTTAGGGTAAGAGTTAGGGTTTGAGCTAGGGTTACAAATAGGACAATGGTTAGGATTAGAATCATGGATAGGTTAGGGTTAGGGTTATGGTTAGAGATAGGGCTAGGGTTAGCATTAGGTTTGGGGTTTATATTTAAGGTTATGGATAAAGTTAGAGCTAGGATGTGGGCTATGGTTACAGTTGGATTAGGGATAGGGTGAGGGTTAGGGTTAGAACTTGGGTGATGTTTAGGATAAGGGTTATATTTTGAGCTAGGCTTAGGTCTAGGGAAAGCATTAAGTTTAGGGTTTGGGCTAGGGTTAGGGTTAAAGTTATGCTTAGGTCTAGGTTTAGGGCTTGTATTAGAGCTAGGTTTTGTGTGAGATTTATGGCTAGTGTTAGGGCTATGGGTAATGTAAGAGCTAGGGTTATGGTTGTGGCTAGATTTTTGGGTTAGGGTTATAGACATGTCTAGTGTTAGGTTTAAATTTTGGGTTAGGATAAGTTTTAGAGATAGGGTTTGTGTGAGTGTAAGCGTCAGTGTTCGGGTTAGCATTGAGTTTATTTTTAGGGCCAGAATTAGTACTATGGTTAGGTCTAGGGATAGGGTTAGACTTTGCGTTAGGTTAATGGTTATTTTACGGCTACGGCTAGGTTTTTGTTTAGGACTAGGGCTAGAGTTATGCCTATATTTAGGATCAAGTTTAGGTCTAGTGCTAGTGTTACTTTAAGTTTAGGTATAGGTTTACTGATAGGGCTAGTGTTAGGGTTCGGTTTAGTGTTAAGGTCAGGCTTTGACCTAGGGTTAGTGTTATGGTTAGAATAAGGGTAATGGTTAGGCTTAGGCTTCTGGTTAGGGTTAAAGATGGAATTAGAGCCAGGGTTAGGACTAGTAACAGAGTTAGGATTTGGGGTTAGCTAAGGATTATGGTTAGAGCTAGGGTAGCATAATGGTGAAAGTTTGGCTTAGGGTAAGGAATAAGTTTAGAGCTAGGGTTTGGGTTAGTGTTGAGGTTAGGATTAGGGTTAGAGTTAGCGTAATTTATAGCATTAGGTTTAGTGTTTATTTTAGGTTTATGTAATGAATAGGGTTAGTTTTAGCGATAGCTTTAGGGTTAGGCCTAAATAAATAGGGTTAGATTTAGGTTTAGGACTAGGTTTAGTGTTAGATTTAGCTTAACTCTTAGGGTTTTAGCTAGGATTAGGAATATGGCCAGGGTTAGGATTATGGTTAGGTATAGGGTTAGGTTTAGAGTTAGGATTAGAGTAGGTTGAGGGTTAGGACTGGGGTTAAGTTTACAGTTAGGGTTAGAGAAGGTTTAGCGTTAGGGCTAATGTTATCATGACGTTTATAGTTGGGGTTAGGGTAATGGGTGGCATTAGACCTATGTTTAGAGCTATGTTTGGTTTAGGCTTATGTTAAGGGTAATGGATAAGTTTAGGTCTAGGGTTATGGTTAGGATTAGGGCTAGGTTTAGGCCTAGGGTTAGTGTTAGTGTTAGGTTTAGGGTAAGTGTTATGGATTGAGCTATGTTTAGGTCTAGGACAACTGTTAGGTTTAGTGTCAGGTTTAGGTTTATGATTAGGGTTAAGTTTAAGGCTAGGGTTAGCATTAGGGTTAGGGTTATGTTTAGGATAATGGATAGGGTTAGAGCTGGAGTTAGGGCTAGGATTACGGTTAGAATTAAGTCTAGGTTTAGGTTTAGGGTTAGGGCCAGATTTAGGGTTAGGTCTAGGTTTAGGGTTATGGTTACAACAAGATATAGGGCTCAGTTTAGGGCTCGGTTTTGTGTTAAGTTAGGGCTAGAATTAGGGCTATGGCTAATTTAAGAACTAGAGTCATGATTAGGGCTTCTTTTAGGGCTATAATTAGTGCTAGTTCTAGTTTAAGTCTAGGTATACTTTTAGGGTGATTTTAGAACTAGGGTGTAAGTAACTAAGGTCAGAGTTAGTCTCAAGGTTAGTTTTAGGGTTAGGTTAGAACTGGAATTAGGGATAAGGTTAGGGCTAAGTGTAGGGTTAGGTTTTGGTTTAGGTTAAGTGTTAGGGTTAGGCTATGGCTCGGTTTTGTTTTAGGGCTAGTTTTAGGATTAGTGTTAGTGTTAGGGCTAGTGTTAGTGTGAGGTTTAGGCTTATGGTTAGGGTTGGACTTAGAGTTATGGTTAGTTCTAGGGTTAGGGCTAGAACTAGTGTTAGGGCTAAGGTTAGGCAAGTGTTAGGGTTATGGTAAGGGATAGAGTTAGATATAGGAATATTGCTAATTTGAGAGTTAGAGTTAGTCTTAGTGCTAGTGGTAGCGTTAGGGCTATATTAGGGCTAGGATCAGGTCTAGGATTAGTGTAAGTGATAAGTCTAGGGTTAGATTTAGAGTTAGATTTTGGGGAAGGGATGGAGTTATAGCAAAGTTAAGAACTAGGGCAAGGGATAAAATTAGGGATAGGGCTAGAGTTAGGGTTTCTTTAGGATCAAGGCTAGGTATAGGGCTAGAATGAGGGCTAGTATTTGTGTTAGGGTAATGGCAAGAATTAGGGCTAGGGCTAACATCAGGTCTAGGGTTTTGTTTCAGGATAATTTTTGGGTTAGATTTATGGGTAGGTCTATTGTCACAGTTAGGTTTAGGGTGAAGTTCAAGTTGAGAGGTAGGTTAATAGTTAATACTCAGTGTCAGGTTTTGGTTTTAGGTTAGGTTGAGTTTTAGGGTTATGGCTCAAATTAGCATTAGGGTGGAGTTAGGGTTAGGGTAATGATAAGGTTATGTTCAGGCTTCAGTTTAAGTTTAGGGCTCAGGTTCGATTTAGGATAATGGATAGGGTTAGGGTTAGGCCTAGGGTTAGCATTAGGTTTATGGTTATTATTAGGGTAATGGATTGGGTTAGAGCTAGGGATAGAGCTAGAGTTATGTTTGGGAATGGGCTAGAGTTAGAGTTAGGGTTAGGGTTAGGGTTAAGTCTAGGGTTAGGTTTAGGGTATGGGTTAGGGTTTGAGCTAGGGTTAGTGATAAGGATAGGGTTAGGTTTAAGATTAGGTCTAGGGTTAGTATAAGGTTTAACATTAGAGTTAAGGTTTAAGAGTAGAATTAGTGTTAAATTTAACATAATTTTCAGAGTTTGAGCTAGGGTTAGGACTATGGCAAGGGTTAGGTTTATGGTTAGGTCTAGGGTTAGTTTTATAGTTACAGGTAGAGTAGGTTTAGGGTTAGGGCAAAGGTTAAATCTAGTTTTAAGTTTAGGATTAGCCTATGTTTAGGGTTAGGGTTACCCTTATAATTTTCTTACGGTTGGATTAAGGGTAAGGGTCAGAGATTGAGTAAGTGTTAAGGCTATGTTGATGCTTCAGGTTAGAATCATGGTTAGGTATAGAGTTAGCGTTAGGTTTAGGGTTAGGGATAGGTTTAGCGTTAGGTTTAGGTGTATGGTTAAGGTAATGTATAGAGTTAGAGCTAGGGTTTAGGCTATGGTTATGGTTAGGATTAGGGCTAGGTTTAGGGTTAGGTTTTGTTCTAGGGTTATTTTTTAGTGTAAGGGCTAGGGTTTGAGCTAGTGTTAGTGAGAGAGCTAGGTCGAGGATTAGGTTCAGCCTTAGGTCTAGGGACAGGATTATAGTAGGTTTAGGGTTAGGGTTATGGTTAGGGCTAGGGTTATCATTAGGGTTATGATAAGGATTAAGGTAACGGATATATTTAGATGTACGTTTAGGTTTAGGTTTATGGTTAGATTTAGTTTTAGGGTTAATTTTAAGGCTACAGTTATGTTTAGGTTTATGGTATGCGTTAGGTTTTGAGCTATGGTTAGGGCTATAGCGAGTGTCAGTATTAGGGTTAAGTCTGCTTTTAGTTTTCTGGTTAAGGTTAGGGTTATGGTTAGGTTTAAGGCTATGGTTATCAATACAGTTAAGTGTAGGTTTAGGTAAGGTGTAGGTTTAGAGCTAGGTTTAGGGATAGGTTTAATTCAGGGTTAGGGCTAGGGTTAGGGTTTAGAGTAAGGTATAGGTCTAAGTTTATATTTATGGTAAGGGTTAGGTTTTGAGTAAGGTTTAAGACTAAGTCTAGTTAGGTTTAGGGATAGGGTTAGGGCCAGGGTTATGGTTGGTGTTATGCTTAGGGATAGATTTAGGCCTAGAATTGGCTCTAGGTTTTGTGTTAGGTTAAGATATAGAGTTAGGGCTATGGGTATTGTAAAAGTTAGGATTAGGATTAGGGCTAGTTTTAGGGTTAGGGTTATGTCTAAGTCTAGTGTTAGGTTTAGGTTTTTGGTTAGGGTCAGGTTTAGAGATAGGTTTAGTGTTAAAGACAGGGTCAGTGTTCAGGTTAGAGTTAGAGTTAATGTTAAAGCCAGATTTGGGAATTGGTTTATGTCTAGTTGTAGGGTTAGTCTTTGCATTAATTAAGGGTTATTGTTAGGGATATGACTGGGTTTTTGCTTAGGTCTCGAGGTAGAGTTAAGTCAAGATTTAGGATTAGGTTTAGGTGTAGGGCTAGTGATATGGTCTTATTTAGGTATTAGTTTACTGGTAGGACTAGTATTATGGTTTGGTCTAGTGTTAGGGTCAGGTTTAGACCTAGGTTGTTGTTATGGTCATAATAAGGGTCAAGGTTAGGGTTAAGGTTTGGGATAGGGTTAGAGCTAGAATGAGGGCTAGGGTTATGACTATTAATATGGTGAGAGTTTTGATTATGCTGAGGATTAGGGATAGGTCTTGGGTTACCATTAGGGTTAGGGTTTTGCTTAGGGTTAGGGATAGTGTTAGAGCTAATATTAGGGGTAGGGTTAGGGTTAGGGTTAGGTTAAAGCTAGGTGTAGGGCTCTGATTAGGGCTAGTTTTTGTGTTAGTGTTAGGTCTATGGTTAGGGCCACAGGTAATGTAAGAAACAGGGTTATAATTAGTGTTAGCTTTCGGGTTAGGGTTAGGGGTAGTTCTAGTTTTAGTGTTAGATTTAAGGTTAGGGTGATATTTAGAGCTAGAGTTATTTTTTAGGATAGGAGTCAGGGTCAGGGTTAGTTTTAGGGTTTGAGTTAGGACACAAATTAGTGCTAGGTTTACTGTTAGGGTTCTGTTTAAGGTTAGCGTCATGTTTAGAGCTAGGGTATTAGGATATGAGTAAGTATGAGAGTTAGTTTTAAGGTTAGGGTTAGGACTTCAGTAGGGCTAGTATTAGTTTTTGTAGTAGTTTAGGGTTTGGTTTAAGTTAAGGATTAGTTTTAGGTCTATTGCTCTCTTTTGTTTTAGTCCTAGGGTTTAGTTAGGGCTAGTTTTACAATTAGTATTAGGGTTAGGGCTATTGTTAGTTTTAGTTAGGGTTTGTTTTAAGGTTCAGTTTGGTTTACGTTAATTAATACAGTTACCATTAATGATAGGGCTAGGTTTAGGCTTAGGGTTAGCATTAGGGTAAGGTTTATGGTTAGGTAATTAATAGGGTTAGAGCTTAGGGTAGATCTAGTGTTATGGTTAGGAATATGCCTTGAGTTAGGGTTAGAGTTAGTGTTAGAACTAGGGTTAGTGTTAGGTTTAGGGTTATGTTTAGCATAAAGGTTAGGTCTTGAGCTAGGGTTAGGACAAGGTTTAGAGTTAGGTCTAGGGATAGGATTATGGTAGGTTTAGGGTTAGTGTTAGAGTTAGGGCTAGGGTTAAGGTTACAGATAGGGTTAGGTTAGGTTTAGATTTGGTTTAGAGTTAGAATTAATGATAGGGTTAGGATTAGAGCTATGGTTATGTTTAGGGTTATGGTTAGGTTTATGGTTTGATCTAGAGTTAGGGCTATGCTGAGTTTAATATTAGGGCTATATCCGTAGTTAGTTTTCCAGTTAGGGTTAGAATTAATGTTAGGTTTCAGGCTAGGATTATCAATAAGTTTAGGTTTAGGGTTAGGTTTTTGGGTAGGTTTAGAACTAGGTTTCAGGCTAGGTTATTTTTAGGATTTTGGCATCGTTAGGGTGAGAGTTAGGGATAGGTCTAGGTTTATGTTTGAGGTAAAGGTTAGGCTTTGAGCTATCTTAGGACTAAGGGGAGTGCTAGGGTTTGGTATAGGGGTAGTGTTAGGGTTAGGGTTATGTTAGCGCTGGATTTAAGCATAAAATTAGCTCTATGTTTAGAGTTAGGTTTAGGCCTAATGTTAGGGCTATGGGTAATGTAAGATCTAGGGTTATGATTAAGGCTTGTTTTAGAGTTAGGCTTATGGCTTTGTGTAAAATTAGGTTTGATTACTCTCAGGTTTAGAGTTAGGTTTAGTGTTAAAGCCAGGTTCAGTGTTTGGGTTAGAGTTAAAGTTAGGGTTAAAGACAAAATTAGGACTAGGTTTAGGTCTATGGGTAGAGTTAGTATTTGGGTTAGTTAAAGGTTTTTAGGGCTAGTGCTAGGATTTTGTTTAGGTCTAGAGCTAGAGTTGAGGCTAGATTAAAATTAGGTTTAGGTCTAGAGCTAGTGGTAGGGTTAGGTTTAGGTATAAGTTTACAAGTAGGTCTAATCTTATGGTTTGGTTTAGGGTTAGGGTCAGGTTTAGACCTAGGGTTTATGTTATGGTCAGAATAAGGATCAGGGTTGGGGTTAGGGTTTGGGATAGCATTAGAGCTAGAATGAGATCTAGTGTTAGTACTATTAATAGAATTATGATTTGGTTAGCCTAAGGATTAGGGATAGGTCGAGGGTTACCATTAGGTTTAAGGTTATGCTCACGGTAAGGCATATGTTTATGGCTAGGGTTAGGTTTATGGTTAGGGATAAAGATAGGTTTAGGGCTCAGATTAGGGCTAGATTTTTGTGCGGTTTAAGGCTAGGGTTAGAAGAATGGCTAATATAAGAACTACGGTTACAATTAGGGTTAGGGTTTGAGGTAGGTCAAGTGTTAGGGTTAGGTTTAAGATTAGGGTGATATTTATACCTAGGGTTAGTGATAGGATATCTGTCAAGTCAGTGTTAGTTTTAGGGTTAGAGTTAGGACTCGAATTATGGCTAGGTTTACTGTTAGGTTTCAGTTTTAGTTTAGGGTGGTGTTTAGAGCTAGGATGAGTGTTAGGATATAAGTCAGGTTCAGAGTTATTTTTAAGGTTATGGTTAGGACTCGAATTAGGGCTAAGGCTAGATCTAGGTGTAGTGCTAGGTTTTGGTTAAGTTAAGGTTAGTGTTACACATTTTGCTCGGTTTTGTTTTAGTGCTATGGTTGGGACTAGGGCTAGTTTTATGATTAGCTTTAGGGTTAGAGCTAGAGTTATGGTTAGATTTAGGATTAAGGCTAGATTTAAGGCGAGGATTAGGGCTAGGATTCATGTTAGGTTTAGGACAAGAATTAGCACTAGGACTAATGTCAGGTATAGGTTAATAGTGATATTTTTATGGTTAAGTTTATGGCTAGGTCAAATTAAAATGTTATGTTTAAGGAAAGGGTCAGATTAAGAGCTGGGGTATTATTAGGGTCTGAGCCAGGCTTCAGGTTTGCGTTAGGTTAAGGTTTAGGGTTAAGGCTCAAATAAGCATTAAGGTTAGAATTAGGGTTAGGGCAATGGATAGTGTTAGGTTTAGGGTTCAGGTTAAGTTTAAGGTAATGGATACGGTTAAGGTTTGTGATAGGTTTAGGGTTAGAACTAGATTAAAGTTAGGATTATGGTTATAGTTAGGGTAATTTATAGGGTTAGACCTAGGGTTAGGGCTAGGATAATGGTTAGAAATAGAGCTAGAGTTAGGGTTAGAGTCAGGTTTACGACGAGGGTTACACTTAGGATTAGGTTTAGGGTACTCTTTAGGGTTTGAGCTAGGATTTTTGCTATGGCTAATGTTAATTTAGGGTTTGGTCTAGGGTTATAATCATGGTTAGTGTTATGGATAGGGCTAGGGACATCATTAGAGTTATGGTAATAGGGTTAGATATCAGGTTAAAGATAGATTTAGGTTGAGGTTTGCATTAGGTTTAGGTATAGGATAAGGGTTAGGGTTTGATCTTTCTTAGATTTAGGGTTAGGTTTAGGTTCACTGTTAATCTAGGTTTGGGATTATATTTAGGGTTAGGGTAGGTTTAGCTTGAGGTCTAGTGATATCATTAGGGTTAAGTTTAGGCTTAGGGTATTGGGTAGGGTTCGAACTAGGTTTAGGGCTAAGGTTAAGGTTAGGATTAGGGCTGGGGTTAAGGTTAGGGTTAGGCCCTGTGTAAGTGTTAGCTTTAGGATAAGTGTAAGGTTTAGGGATTTAACTAGTTTAGGGCTAGGGTGAGGGTTAGTGTTAAAGTCTGGGCTAGGATAGGGTTAGGGTTAGGTTTAGGGCTAGGGTTAACATTAGTTTTAGGGTTATGTTTATTGTAATTGATAGAGGTAGATCTAGGGTATGGGCTATGGTTAAAGTTAAGATTAGGGCTAGAGTTAGGGTGAGATTTAGTGTTTGGGCTAGGGTTGTATTTAGGGTAAGATTTAGGGTTTGAGCTAGGGTTAGGGCTAGAACTAGGGTTAGGGTTAAGGTTAGGGCTAGGTTTAGCATTAGCGTTATGCTTAGGGTTCAGTTTAGGTCTGTAATTATGGCTAGGCTTTTTGTGAGGTTTAGAGCTAGTGTTAGGTATATAGGTAATGTAAGAGCTAGAGTTAGGGTTTTGGCTAGATTTAGAGTTTGTCTAGTGTTAGGGTTAGTTTGGTGGTTAGGATAAGGTTTAGAGCTGGGTTTTTGTTAGGGTAAGTCAGGGTTCAGGTTAGGATTATGTTTAAGGTTAGGTGCAGAATGAGGACTAGGGTTAGGTCTAGGGGTAGAGTTCATGTTTCATTTAGGTTAAGGGTTATTGTTAGAGCTAAGGCTAGGTTTATGGATATATTTAGGATTAGGTTTAGGTCTAGGGCTATTGTTTGTGTTAGATTTGGATTAGGGTTACTGATAGGGCTAGTGGTAGGTTTCAGATAAGGGTTAGGATCAGGTTTAAACCTAGGTTTAGTGTTAGGGTCAGAATAAGTGTCAACATTAGGTTAAGGGTTTGGGTTAAGTGTAGAGCTAGAATGAGGGCTAAGTTTGGGACTAGTAATAGAGTTAGGGTTTGGGGTAGGCATAGATTTAGGGTTAGGACTAGGGTAGCAATAGGGTGAGGGTTTGACTAAGTGTACGAAATAGGTTTAGAGCAAGGATTAGGACTAGCAACAGGGTTAAGGTTAGCCCCAGAGTTAGGGTGAGGGTTAAAGCTAGGGTTAAGCCTTGAATTAGGGCTAGGTTTTGTGTTAGGTTTAGTGCTATGGCTAATTTAAGAACTGGCATTACGATTAGAGCTAGTTTTAGGGTTAGGTTTAGGTTGAGGTTTATTAGGATTAGGTTTAGGGATAGGGTGATTTGTAGAGCTAGGGTTAGTGTTAAGGACAGAGTCACGGTTAGTATCACTTCTAGGGTTAGAGTTAGGACTAGAATTAGGGCTAGATTTAGGGCTAGGTGTAGGATTAGGATTTGGTTTATGTTAAGATTAAGCGTCAGTGCCATAACTCAGTTTTGCTTGAGTGCTAGGGATAGGTTTAGGGATACTTTTCAAATTAGCATTAGGGTTAGAGCTAGTGTTAGGGTGTGGTTGAGGCTTAGGGTTAGTGTTAGATCTAAGTTTAAGGCTACAGCGAAGGTTAGGGCTAGGGTTAGGGCTAGGGTTTGAGTCATCATAAGGGATAGCATTAGAACTAGGGATAGGGATAGGGAGAGAGTTAGAGTTAGTGTTAGGTGTAAATTTAGGGTTAGAATTAGGGCTTAATTAGGGATAGGATTAGAGCTCGGGTTAGTATAAAGGCTGAGTCTAGATTTATGGTTAAGGTTATGGTTATGTATGATTTTATAGTTAGTTTTAAAACTAGAACAAGGGTTAAAATTATGTTTATTTCTATGTTAGGTTAGGTTTAGGATTAAGGCTAAGATTGGGGCTAGGATTAAGGCTAGAGTTTGTTTTATGGTTAGGGCTTCATTATGGCTAGGGATAATGTCTAGGGTTATGGTTAGAAATAGTTTTAGGTTTAAGATTATTTCTGTTAGGATTAGGTTTATGGATATGGTTAGGTCTAGGGTTCAGGTTAGGGTTAGGGTAATGTATAGGTTTAGGGTTAGGAATTCGTTTAGGGTCATCCTAGGGTTAGATTTAGGTTTAGGATTAGGATTAAGAAAATGGATATGGTTATAACTTGTGATAGGACTAGGTTTATGGTTAGGATTAAGGCTAGGGTTAGGGTTAGGTTTTGGGTCATGTCAAGATTTAGTGTTAGGGATACGTTTAGGGTAAGGGTTAGTGCTAGAATTAGGGTTATGGTTAGGGTTAAAGGTAGTGTTACGGCTCTGATTAGGAATAGGTTTTGGGTTAGGTTAGGGCTAGGTTTAGGACTACAGCCAATGTAAGAACTAGGGTTAGAATTAGAACTAGTTTTAGGGTTAGGGTTAGGGCTAGGTCTAGGCTTAAGTTTCGGTTTAGGTTTTGAGTCATGTTTAGAGCTAGGATTAGTGTTATGGTCAGAATCAGGGTTAGGGTTTTTTTATGGTTAGGGATAGGACTCGAATTAAAGCTATGCTTAGGGATAGGTGTAGGCTTAGGGTTTTGCTTATGATAAAGGTTAGGGTTAGGGCTATGGCTCGGTTGGTTTGTAGGGCTAGGGCTAGGGTAGGGCTAGTTTTAGGATTAGTGTTAGTGTTATGGCTTGTGTTAGTGAGAGGTTTAGCTTAGGGTTAGTATTAGATTTAGAGTTAGGATTACATATAGTATCAGGGCTAGAACTAGGGTTAGGGCTAATGTAAACACAAGTGATAGGATTATGGTAAGTGATAGGTGAGAAATAGAAATAGGACTAAGGCGAGAGTTAGAGTTAGTCTTAGAGCTAGGATTAGCTTAGGTTTATGGCTAAATTAGGGCTAGGATTATGTGTAGCATTTGTATGAGGGTTAGGTCTAGTTTTAGGCTTAGGTTTAGGTTTAAGGATAGGGTTAGGTTTAGGGGAAGGGATGGAGTTAGAGCTAGTTTAGGGCTAGGTTGATGGTAAGAATTCAGTTAGGGCAAGGGTTATGGTTTGGTTTTGTAATAAGGCTAGGTTTAGGGCTAGTATGAGGGCTAGGGTTTATTTTAGGGATATGGCAAGGATTAGGGCTAGGGCTAGTGTCAGGTTTAGGCTTACGTTAGGGATATATTGAGGGTAAGATTTATAGCTAGCTCTAGTATAAGGGTACGGTTTAGGGTAAGGGTCAGGGTTAGAGCTAGGTGTATTATTAGGGTTAGAATTAATTTTAAGGTTTTGTTTAGGTTAGGGTTTAGCTCTAGAGCTTGAATTAGCATTAGGGTTTGGTTATGGTATTAATAGGTTTAGGTATAGGAATCATGTTCGGTGTAGTGTAATTGATAGGGTTAGAGTGAGCAAGAGGGTTAGGGTTAGGCCTAGGGTTATCCTTAGGGTTATGGTTGTGCTTAGGATAATTGATAGGGTTAGGGCTAGGGTTATGGTTTGTATTAGGGCTAGAGTTGGGCTTAGGCCTAGGGTTAGGGTTAGGTTTAGGTTTAGGATATGGTTTAGAGTTTGAGCTACATTTAGCGCTAGGTCAAGGGTTATGTTTAGGGTTAGGTCTACGTTATACTTATGATTAGGGTCAAGGTAAGTGTTAAGGTTAGGGCTAGGGTTATCATTAGGTTTAGGGTATTGGGCAAGGTTTGATGTCATATTAGGTTTATGGTTAGGGTTAGTTTTTGGTTTAAGTTTAGGATTAGAGATAAGCTTAGGTTTAGGTTTAGGGTAATGTTTAGGGTTTGAGCAAGGGTTAGCTCTATGGCAAGGGTTAGGTTTATGGTTATATCTAGGGTTAGGGTTAGGGTAAATTTAGGGTAAGGGCTCGGTTTATCATATGGGTTAGGGTTAGGGTTTGCGTAAAGGGTAGGTTTAGAGCTAGGGTTTGGTCTAGGGTTATCATTAAGGTTAGGGTTACAGTTAAGGTAATATGTAGGCTTAAAATAGAGTTAGGTATAGGGTTAAGGTTAGGATTAGGGCTAAGGTTAAGGTTAGGTTTAGGTTTAGGCCACAGTTTAGAATTAGGGCTAGGTTAAGTTTAAGAGTTTGCAATTGAGTTAATGTTTGGACTAGGATGAGGTTTAGGGTTTGAGTCACTCTGAGGGTAGGGCTAGGGTTAGAATTAGGGTCAGGGCTAGGTTTAGTGTTTGGAATTGTGACAGAGCTGGATTCAGGATTAGGGTTAGGAGTAGTAATATAGTTAGGTTTTAGGTAAGGCTAAGAATTAGGTTTAGAACTAGGGTAGCTTTAGGGTATAGCTTAGGGTAAGGGGTAGAGTTAGTACTAGTGTTAGGGCTAGGGTTAGGGTTAGAGTTAGGGTTAGGGTTAGGTTTAATATTAGGGTTAAATCTTGGGTTAGAACTTGGATTAGAGCTAGGCTAGGTTTTGTTTTAGCTTAAGGGCTATGGCTAATGTAAGAACTAGGGTTACAATTAGAGCCAGTTTTAGGGTTAGTGTTATGTCTAGGTTTAGTGTTTGTTTAGGTTTAGGTTTAGGGTTACGTTTATGGTAATGGATAGGTTAGGGTTAGCAAATGTGTTAGGGTTAGGCCAAGGGTTAGCATTAGGGTTAGGATTAAATTTAGGGTTAGGCTAATGGATAGGGTTAGAGCTAGGGTTAGGGCTAGGGTTATGGTTAGTGTTAGTGTTAGGTTTAGTGTTAGGTTTAGGGTTAGTTCAAGGATTAAATTTAGGGTTATGTTTAGGGTAAGGTTTAGGAGTTGGTTTAGGTTTACAGTTATGGCTAAAGCTAGGGTTGGGGCTCTCATTAGGGCTAGATTTTGGGTAACATAGGGCTAGTGTTAGGAATACAGCTAATGTAAGAAGTAGGGTTATGAATAGGGCTAATTTTAGTGTTACGGTTAGGGCTAAGTCTAGTTTTATGGTTAGGTTTATGTTTAGGGTGATCTTTTGAGCTAGGGTTAGTGTTTGGTTCAGAGTCAGGGTCAGGGTTAGTTTTAGGTTTGGGGATAGGGCTCGAATTAGGGCTAGGCTTAGGACTAGATGTAGGGTTAGGATTTGGTTTAGGTTAAGAGTTAGGGTTAGTGCTATGGCTCGTCATTTTTTAGGGCTAAGGATAAAGTTAAGGGTAGTTTTACAATTAATGTTAGTGTTATTGCTAGTGATAGTGTGAGTTTAGGTTTAGGGGTATATTTAAAGTTATGGTTAATTCTAGGGTTAGCTCTATAGCTAGGGTTAGGTCTAAGGTTAGATCTAGTGTTTGGGTTATGGTAAAGGATAGGTTTAGAACTAGAAATAGAGCTAGGGCGATAGTTAGAGTTAGTCTTAAGGCTAGGTTTAGGGTTAAGTTTAGGGATAAATTAGTGCTAGGAATAGGTTTAGGATTGGTGTTAATATTAAGCCTAAGGTTAGGGTTATGTTTAGGATAAGGATTAGATTTAGGTTTAGGTTTAGAGGAAGGGATGGGGTTATAGCTAAGTTTAGGGCTAGGGCGATGATTAGAATTAGGTTTATGTCTAGGGTTAGGTTTGTGTTTGAATTAAGACTAAATTTGGGGTTAGGATGAGGGCTAGGGTTTGTGTTAGGGTTAGGCAAATTTTTAGTGATAGTGATAATGTCAGTTTTAGGGTTACGGCTAGGGATATTTAAAGGGTTAAGTTCATGGCTAGGTCTCATGTTAGGTTAAGGTAAGGCCCCGCTTAAGAGTAGGGTGTATGTTTAGGCTCAGGGTCAGTTTTCAGGTTTGTGTTAGGTTAATTATTATGGTTAGGGATCAAATTAGCATTAGGGTTTAATTAGGGTTAGGTTTATGGATATGATTAGGTTTAGGATTCAGGTTAAGATTAGAGTTATTGGTAGGGTTAGGGTGAGTGATAGGGTTAGGATTAGGCCTAGGGTTGTATTTTAGTTAGGGTTATTTTTAAGGTAATTAATAGCATTAGAGCTAGGGTTAGGGCTAGGGTTTTGGATAGGATTAGGGCTAGAGTTAGGGTTAGGGTTAGGCTAGGTCTAGGGTAAGTGTTTGTGTTAAGTTTAGGGTACAGGTTAGGTTTTGAGCTAGGGTTCATGCTAGGGTGAGGGTTAGGTTTAGGATTATGTCTAGGGTTAGAATTAGGGTTGAGGTTTGGGTTAGTGTTAGGGTTATGACTAAGGTTATTTTTAGAGTTAGGTTAATGAATAGGGTTAGATGTCGGTTTAGGGGTAGTTGTAGGTTTAGGATTAGTGTTAGGTTTTGGGCAAAGATTATCACTAGAGTTAGGGTAATGGATAGGGTTAGATGTCAGGTTAGGTTTAGGGGTAGTTTTAGGTTTAGGTGTAGTGTTAGGGTTATGGCTAAGGTTAGTGTTAGAGTAACGGTTAGGGTTTTATATAGAGTTAAGGCTACAATGAGGGTTAGGTTTAAGGTTAGGTCTAGGATTAGGTTTACAATTGGGATTAGAGCTAATGTTATCATAAGGGTTAAGTTTCAGTTTAGGGTAATGGATAATTTTGGAGACAGGATTAGGGCTATTGTTAACATTATGATTAGGGATATCATTTTGATTAGGTTTAGGGATAGGTTTAGGGTTATGTTTAGGGTTTGGTTTTGGGTTTTATCTAGGGTTAGGTCTAAGGCAAGGGTTAGGGATAGTGTGAGGGTTAGGGATAGGGTAAGGGATAAGGTTAGGTTAGTGTTAGGATTATGCTTTTTCCTAGATTTAGTCCTAGGATTAGGGCTAGGTTTTGGGTTAGGTTTAGAGTTTGTTTTAGTGCTATGGTCAGGTAAGGGTTATGTTTACAGGTATGGCTAGGTCTAGTGTTAGGTTTAGGTTTCGGTTGGGGTTATTTTATAGCTAGGGTTAGTGTTAGTGTCAGGGTCTGTGTTAGGATTAGTGTTAGTGTTAGGGAAAGAGCTAGAATTAGGATTAATTAGGTCTAGAGAAAAGGTTAGGGTTTGGCTTAGGTTAAGGGTTATCATTAGAGCTAGGGCTAGTTTTTTGTTTAAGTCTTGGTTAAATATATGGCTAGATTTAGGATTAGGTTTAATCTTGGGCTAGTGTTAGGGTTAGGTTTATATATATGGTTATGATTTGGGCTAGTGTTATGGTTTGTTTTAGGTTCAGGGTCAGAATAAGGGTCATGGTTAGGGTTAAGTTTTGGGTTATTGTTAAAACAAGAATGAGGGCTAGGGTTAGGACTAGTAACAGGGTAAGGGTTTGGGTTAGACTAAGGATTAGCATTAGGACTAGTGTTAGCATTAGGGTTGGGGTTTGTCAATGGTAAATATAAAGTTAGAGCTAGGGTTAGAACTAGGGTTAGGGTTATGCTTAGGGTGAAAGATAGGGTTAGGTCTCAGATTTGGGCTAGGTTTTGGTAGCATTAGGTTTAACATTATGGCTAATGTATGATCTATGGTTAAGGTTAGAACTAATATTAGAATTAGTGTTAGGACTTGGTCTAGTGTTAGGGTAAGGTTTAGGTTTAGGGTGATGTTTAGAGGTAGGGTTAGTGTTAATGTCAGAGACAGGTTAAGGTGTAGTTTTAGGGTTAAGATTAGGAATTGAATTAGGGCTAGACTTAGGGCTAGATGTAAGGTTAGAGTTTGGTTGAGGTAAAAGTTTAGATGTAGTGTTATGGCTCAGTTTTGTTTTAGGGCTAAGCCTATGGTTAGGACTAGTTTTAAGATTAGCATTAGGCTTAGGGCTAGTGTTAGCGTTAAGTTTAGGTGTAGAATTTGGGTTAGATTTAGATCTATGATTAGGGCAAGTTGTAAGTTTGGGGTTTTGTTATTCTAGGCTTAGGGCTAGGAATAAGGTTACGGTAAGTGATAGGTTTAGAATTAGTGCTAGGACTAGGGTGAGAGTTATAGTTAGTCTTAAAGCTAGGTTTATGGTTAGGCTTAAGATTAGGCTATGGTTTGTGTTAGGGTTAGTCCTAGGGTTAAGGTTATAGCTAGGGTTAGTGTTAGGGATAGGGTTTGGTTTAAGTTTAGGGTAAGCAATGTGGTTTAACTAGGTTTATGGCTAGGGAAAGGGTTAAAATTAGGTTAGTATATGATTAAGTCAAGGTTTGGTGCTAGGATGAGAACTAGTGTTCGTGTTAGTGTTAGGGCTAGCATTAGGGCTAGGGTAATATCAGGTCTAGGGTTATCGTTAGGGATAGGTTTTGGGTTAGCTTTATGGTTAGGTCCAGTGTAAGGGTTAGATTTAGGGTAAGGGTCAATTTACAGCTATGTGTATTATTAGGGTCAGTGTACGGCTTAAGGTTTGGTTTAAGTTAAGGTTTAAGTGTAGGGCTTTAATTAGCATTAGGGTTAGAGTTAGGGTTAGGGTAATGAATAGGTTTAGGATTAGGGTTCAGGTTAGTTTTAGGGTAGTGGATAGGTTTAGGGATTGCATTAGGGTTAGGGTTAAGCATAGGTTTAGCATTGTGTTAGGATTATGGTTAGGGTAATGGATAGAATTAGAACTAGGGTTAGGGCTAGGCTTATGGTTAGGATTAGGGATAGAGTTATGGTAGTGGATATAATTAGAGCTGTAGTTAGTGCTATGGTTAAGGTTAGGATTAGGGCAAGTGTAAGGTTAGGTTTTGGGATAGGGCTAGGGTTAATTTAAGGTTAAAGTTTAGGCTTTGTGCAAAGGTTAGGTCTAAAGCGAGGCTTAGAATCAGGGTTAGAGCTAGGGTTATGTTTACGGTTACACTTAGGGCTATATTCAGGCCTAGGTTTAGGGCTAGGTTTCGTGTTAGTTTAGGCCTAGGGTTAGGGCCATGGGTAATATAAAAGCTAGGGTTGTGATTAGGGCTAGATTTAGGGTTAGGGTTATGGCTAGGTCTATTCTTATGATTGGGTTTTTGGGTTAGGGTGAGCTTTATACCTAGGGTTTTTTAGGGTCAGGGCCAGTGCTAGGTTAGAGTTAGTTTTGTGGTTAGTGCCAGAATTAGGACTAGGGTTAGGTCTAGTGGTAGGGTTAGTATTTGGGTTAGGTTAAGGGTTATTGTTAGTGCTAGGGATAGGTTGTTTTTCAGGTCTAGGGCTAGAGATATGGCTAGATTTAGGATTAGATTTAGGTCTAGGTATAGTGTTAGGTTTAGGTTAAATATAGGATTACCAATTTGGTTTTAAGTATAGGATTAGGGTTCAGTTTTGGGTTAGAGTCAGGTTTAGACCTACGGTTATGTTAGGGTCATAATAAGTGTCAGGGTTAGCTTTTGGGTTTGGGTTAGGATTAGAGCCAGAACAAAGATTAGAGTTAGGACTAGTAATAGGGTTAGTATTTGGGTTAGGCTCTGGATAAGGGTTTGGACTAGGTTTAGCATTAGGTTTAAAGGTTTAGCTTAAGGTAATGGATAGGATAAGAGCTAGGATTAGAACTAGGGTTAGGGTATGGGTTAGGGCTAGTTTTAGGGTTAGGGTTAAAAATAGGGTTAGGGCTCAGATTAGGGCCAGGTTTGGGGTTAGGTTGGGGCTAGTGTTAGGCCTACAACTAATGTTTGAACCAGGGTTATGATTAGGGCTACTTTTTGTGTAAGTGTTTTGGCTAGGTAAAGTGTTAGGGTTAGGGTCAGGGTTAGTGTTAGCATGATTTTTAGAGCTATGGTTAGTGTTAGGGTCAGGGTCAGTTTTCGGGTTATAGTTAGGGTTAGGTTTAAACCCAGAATTTTCACTAGAGTTAGGTCCAGGGTTAGGGTTAGTGTTTGTGTTAGGTTAAGTTTTATCATTAGGGCTAGGGCTGGGTGTTTTTTTTATGTCTAGGGCTAGTGATATGACTAGATTTAGGATTAGGTTTAGGTCTAGGGAGAGTGTTAGGGTTATGTTTAGGAAGAGGTTTATTTCTAGTGTTAGTTTTAGGATTCAGTATAGGATTAGGGTTAGGTTTAGACCTATGGTTACCATTAGGGTCAGAAAAAGTATCAGGTTTGAGTTATGGTTAGAGCTAGAATGAGGGCTAGGGTTAGTACAAGTAATAGGGTTAGGGGTTGGGTTAGGCTATGGATTAGGGTTTGGACTAGGTTTAGCATTAGGTTTAAGGTTTAGCTTAAGATAATGGGTAGGGTAAGATCTAGGATTAGAGTTAAGGTTAGGGTATGGGTTAGGGCTAGTTTTATGGTTAGGGTTAAAAATATGGTTAGCGCTCAGATTAAGGCAAAGTTTGGGGTTAGGTTGGGGCTAGTGTTAAGCCTACTATTAATGTTTGAACCAGGGTTATTATTAGGGCTACTTTTGAGGTAAGTGTTATGTCTAGGTGAAGGGTTAAGGTTAGGGTTAGGGTTAGTGTTAGCATGATGTTTAAACCTAGGGTTAGTTTTAGGGTCAGGGTCAGTGCTCGGGTTATAGTTAGGGTTACGGTTAAACCCAGAATTATCACTAGAGTTAGGTTTAGGTGTAGGGTTAGTTTTTGTGTTAGATTAAGGTTTATCATTAGGGCTAGGGCTAGGTTTTTGTTTATGTCTAGGGCTAGAGATATGGCTAGATTTAGGATTAGGTTTAGGTCTAGGGATAGTGTTAGGGTTAGGTTTAGGAATAGGTTTATTTCCAGTTCTAGTTTTAGGATTCACTAAAGGGTTAGGGTTAGGTTTAGACATATGTTTACCATTAGGGTCAGAATAAGTGTCAGGTTTGAGTTATGGTTAGAGCTAGAATGAGGGCTAGGTTTAGCACTAGTAATAGGGTTCGGATTTGGATTAGACTAAAGATGAGGGTTAGGCCTAGGGTTAGCATTATGGTTAGAGTTAACTTAGGATAAGGGATAGGATCAGAGCTAGGGTTAGGGCGATGTTTATGGTTAGGGTTAGGGCTAGTGTTAGCTTTAGGTTAATGGTTAAAGGTATTGTTAGGTCTTGCATTAAGTCTAGGTTTTGGTTAGAGTTAGGGCTATATTTAGAGATATGGCCAATGTATGGAGTAGGGTTTCGATTTGGGCTAGTTATAGGATTAGGGTTAAGACTAGGTCTAGTGGTAATATTAATTAGGTATAACATTAAGGTGATGTTTATAGCTAGGTTTATTTTTAGGGTCAAATTCAAGGTCAAAGTAGTTTTAAGGTTAAAGTTTGTTCTCGAATTAGGGCTAGGGTTAGGGCTAGGTGTAGGGTTAGGTTTTGGTTTAGGTTAAGTTTTAAAGTTAGGGCTGTGGCTCAGTTTTGTTTTAGGTATAGGGCTATGGTTAGGGCTGGTTTTACGCTTAGCATTAGGTTTAGGGCTAGTGTTAGGTTTAGGTTTAGGCTTAGGTTAAAGTTAGATTTCAATTTAGGATTAAATCTAGGGTTAGGTATAGGGCTAATGATAGGGCTACTGTTAGATCTTGGTTTATGGCTAGGATTAGGGTCATGGTAAGGGATAGGGTTAGAACTAGGAATAAGGCTAGGGTGAGAGTGAGAGTTAGTCTTATGGCTAACCTTAGGGTTTGGTTAGGGATAGGGCATAATTAGGGCTAGTAAAGGCTTGGTTTAGTTTTAGGTTTGGGGTTAGGTTTTGTCTAAGCAATAGGGTTAAAGCTAGGGATAGGTGTAGGGTGAAGTTTAGAATTAGGGTTAGGGCTAGGGTATCATTTGAGTTATGATTAATGCTAGTTTTAGGGCTAGGATGAGGGCCAGAGTTTTTGTGAGTGTTAGGGCTAGGATTAGTTTTATAGCGAATGTCAGATTTAGGGTTAAGTTTAGGGATAATTTTAGGGTAAGATTTATGGCTATATTTAGTGTGTTAGGTTTAGGGGAAGGATCAATTTTAGAGCTAGGGGTATTATTAGGGTCAGGGTCAGGTTTAGGTTTTTTTTTTTTTGTAGGGTTTAGTGTTAGAGCTTCAATTAGCATTAGTTTTTTGGGTTAGTGTAATGTTAGGGTTTGGTTTAGGGTTCAGGTTAGATTTAGCATAGTGGATAGGGTTATGGTTAGGTATAGGGTTATATTTAGGCCTAGGGTTAACATTATAATTAGGTTTGTGTTTATGGTAATTATGGTTATGGTTAGATCTAAATTTAGGGCTAGGTTTATGGATAGGATTAGGTCTAGGGTGAGGATTAATGTTATGTTTTTGTGTGTGTGTGTGTTTAGTGTAGGGCTAGAATTATGGCTAGGGCAAATGTTAGGTCTAGGATTAAGGTTAGGGTAAGTTTTAGGGTTAGATTTATGTCTAGGTCTAGTATAAAGGTTAGGATTAAGGGTAGGGTAAAAGTTAGAGCTACATATATTATTATGGGAAGGTTCAGAATTAGGGTTTGCATTAGGTTAATGTTTAGGGTTAGGGCTAGAATTAGCATTAGGGTTAGGGTTAGGGTAATGATAGGGTTAGGTTTAGGGTTCAGGTTAAGTTTAGGTTAATATAATATGTTAGGGTTCAGGATAAGAATAGGGTTAGGCCTAGGGTTGCCATTAGAGTTATGGTTATGGTTAGGGTAATAGATTGGATTAGAGCTAGTGATAGGGATAGGGTAATGGTTAGAATTCTGGCTCGTGTTAGGGTAAGGTTTAGGGCTAGGTTCTGAGTTAGTGTTAGGGTAAGGGTTAAACTATGGTTAAGCCTCAGATTAGGGCTTGGTTTGGGGTTTTGTTAGGGCTAGGGTTAGGACTATTTCTAATGTATGAACTAGTGTTGAAATTAGTGCTAGTTTTAGGGTTTGGGTTAGGGTTAGGGCTAAGTCTAGTGTTATGGTTAGGTTTAGGGTTTGGGTGATATTTAGAGCAAGGGTTATTATTGGGTCACTGTCAGAGTCAGGGTTAATTTTAGGGTTAGGGTTAGAACTTGAATTATGGCTAAAGTTACTACTAGGTGTATGGTTAGTGTTTTGTTTAGTTTAAGATTTAGTAATATAGGTTGATTTTGTATTAGGGATAGGACTACGGTTACGGCTAGATTATGAATTAGCATCAGGGTTAGGGCTGGTGTTAGGTTGAATTTTAGGCTTAGAGTTAGGGTTAGATTTAGAGTTAAGGTTAGATCTAGGGTTAGGTCTAGGGCTATGGCTAAGTTTAGGGCAAAGTTTAGTGTTATGGTAATGAATATGATTAGAACTAGGGATACAGCTAGGGTGAGAATTAGAGTTAGTCTTAGTAGTAGTGTTAGGGTTAGGGTAAATTAGGGCTAGGATTAGGGCTAATGTTAGGGATAGGGTTAGGGCTAAATTAGGGCTAGAATTAGGGATAGGGTTAGTTATAGGGTTAGGGCTAAATTAGGGCTAGTATTAGGGCTAGCGTTAGGGTTAAGTTTAGGGCTAAATTAGGGCTAGTATTAAGGCTAGGTTTATTGTTGGGTTTAGGCCAAGGGGTTTGGCTAGAGTTAGGGTTAGCATTGGTGTTAAGGTTAAGTTTAGCGGAATGGGTGGGTTTATAGCTAGCTTTATGGCAAGGCTGAGGGTTAGAATTAGGATTAGGCCTAGGGTTATGGTTCAGTTTAGGATTTTGGCTAGGTTTATTGATAGGTTAAGGGCTAGTGATTCTGTTTGGGTTATGGCTAGGACCAGGTCTAGGGCTAATATCAGGTCTAGGGTTAATTTTAAGGATAGTTTTAGGGTTAGGTTATGGCTAGGTCTAGTGTAAGATTTAGGTTTAGGTAAAAGGTCAGCTTTAGGGCTGGGTTATTATTAGGGTCTGGTTAAGGGTCAAGGTTAGAATTTGGTTTAGCTAAAGTTTTAAGGTTAGGGCTTGAATTAGCCCTAGTGTTAGGTTTAGAGTTAGTATAATGGATAAGATTTAGTTTAGGTTTCAGTTAAGGTTTAGGGTAATGGATGGGTAAGGTTTAGCGATTGGGTTAGGTTTATGTTTAGTGTAATGGATATGTTTATAGCTAGGGTTAAGACTAAGTTATGGTTCAGATTAAGTATAGGATTAGGGCTAGGTTTACGGATAGGGCTAGGGTGTGATTTAGGGTAAGTTTTAGGCTTAGGCTATGTGTTAGGTTTATGGCTAGCATTATGGTTAGGTTAGGGTAAAGGTTAGTGTTTGAGCTAGGGTTAGGGCTAGGGTGAAGGTTAGATTTAGGTTTAAGTCTAGGTTTACATTCATGGTTAGAGTTAGGTTTAGTGTTTGGGATAGAGTTTTAATTAGGGGTAGGGTAAGTGCTAGGGTAATGGATGTGGTTAGAGCTAAAGTTCAGGCTAGGTTTAACATTAGGATTAGTCTTAAGGTTAGGTTTAGGATAGAGCTAAGGTTATGTTTAGTGTAAAGGTTAGGCTTTGAGCTAGGGTTAAATCTAAGGCGAGGCTTATGTTAGGGCTAGGTTTAGGGCTAGGGTTAAGTGGAGGGTTATTCTTAGAGCTAAGATGAGGCCTAGGTTTACGGTTAGGTTTTGTGTTAGATTTTGTGTTAGGTTTTGTGTTACGTTTAGGACAATGGGTAATATATTAACTAGGGTTATGTTTAGGGCTAGATTTAGGGTTAGGATTATGGCTAGGTCTAGTGTTAGATCTAGGTTTTTGGTTAGTGTCAGTTTTAAAGCTAGGTTCAGTGTTAGAATCAGGGTCAGTTTTGGGGATAGGGTGAGGGTTAGGGTTACAGCCAGAATTAGCACTAGGTTAAGGTCTAGGGGTAGGGTAAGTGTTCAGTTTAGGTTAAGGTTTATTTTTAGGGCTAGTGGTAGGGTTTTGTTTAGGTCTAGGGCTAGAGTTATAGCTATATTTAGGAATAGCTTTGGTTCTAGGTCAAGTGTTAGTCTTAGGTATAGGATTACCAGTAGGGCTAGTGTTAGGTTTTGGTTTAGGGTTAGGGTCAGGTTTATACCTAGGGTTACTGTTATGGTCAGATGAGGGTCAGAGTTATGTTTATATGTAGAATGAGGGCTAGGGTTAAGACTAGTATTATGGTTAGAGTTTAAGTTAGGCTAAGGTTTAGGATTAGAACTAGGGTTAGCATTTGGTTTAGGGTTTGGCTTAGTGTAAAGTATAGGGTTAGAGTTAGGCTTAAGGCTAGTGTTAGGTTTAGGTTTAGGAAAAGTATTAGAGTTAATACAATGTTAGGAATCAGATTAGGGGTAGAATTTGTGTTAGGGTTATGGCTACTTTTAGGACAATGATTAATATACAAACTAGGATTATGATTAAGGCTAGTTTTAGGGTTAGGTTAAGGCTAGATATAGTGTTAGGGTTAATTTAAAGTTAGGGTAATTTTTAGAGCTAGGATTAGTGTTAGGGTCATTATCAGGGTCAGGGTTAGTTTTAGAGTTAGTTTCAGGGCTAGTTGTAGGGTTATGGTTTGATTTAGGATAAGGGTTAGGATTAGGGCTATGGCTTGGTTTTGGTTTATGGTTAGGGCTAGGGCGATGGCAAGTATTAGGATTAGCATTATGGGTAGGGGTATTGTTAGGGTTTGGTTTAGGCTTATTGTTACAGTTATATTTAGAGTTGGGTTAGATTTAGACTTAGGCTTAGATCTAGGATTAGGATTAAGGCTAAGGATAGAACTAGGGCTAGGGCTAGGGCAAGAGCTAGAGTTAGTCCTATGGCTAGGTTTAGAGATAGACAGGATTAAATAAGGGCTACCATTAGCACTAGGCTTAGTGTTAGGCCTATGTTTAGGCCGAGGGTTAGGGTTAGGTTTAGGGTTATGGTTAGATTTTGGTTTCAGGATGAGGTTATAGGTAGACTTAAGGCTAGGGAGAAGAATAGAATTAGGGTTAGGGCTGGGGTTTTGGTTCCAGTTAGGATTAAGCCTAGGTTTAGAGCTAGGATTATGGCTAGGGCTAATTCCAAGTATAGTGTTACAGTTAAAAATAGCTTTAGGGTTAGGTTTATGGCTACGTCTAGTGTAAGGGTTAGGTTTAGGGTTAGGGTCAGGTTTAGAACTAAGGGTACTGTTAGGGTTAGGGTCGAGATTAGTGTTTTGGATAGGTTAATGCTTAATATTAGACCTCAAATTAGCATTCGAGTTAGGATTAGGATAAAGATAGTGTTAGGTTTAGGTTTACGGTCATGGATAGGGTTAGGATTAGGTATACAGATAAGTTCAGGCCCAGGTTTAGCATTAGGGTTAGGGTAATGGAAAGGGTTAGAGTTAGGGGTACAGCTAGAGTCAATGTTGTGATTATTGATAGGGTTAAGCTTAGGGTTAGGGTTAGGGTTTAATCTAGGGTTACGGATAGGGTTAGAGTTAAGATTAGTGATAGGTTTAGGGTTAGGTGTAAATATAGGGATAGTGCTTGGAATTAGGCTAGGTTTTGAGTTAAGTTAAGGCTAGGTTTAGGGTAATGGCTAATGTAAGCACCAGGGTTATGATTAGGCTAATTTTCGCATTAGGGTTAGGCCTAGGTCTATTGTTATATTTAGGTATATGGTTACGGTGGTGTTTAGAGCTAGGGTTAGTGTTAAGGTCACAGTCAGGGTGAGGATTAGTTTTAGGGTTTGGCTTAAAACTTGAATTAGGGCTAGAATTATGGCTAAGTGTAGGGTTAGGGCTTAGTTTATATTAAGGGTTAGGGTTAGGTCTATGGCTTGGTTTTTGTTTTAGGGCTAGGGTTAGTACTAGTTTTAGGATTAGCCTTAGGGTTACAGGTAGTGTTAGGTTTAGTTTTATGCTAAAGTTTAGTGTTAAATTTAGAGTTATACTTAGATCTAGGGTTGTTTCTAGGGCTATGAATAGGGCTAGTGTTAGACCTATAGTTTAAGCTAGGATTGGGTTTCTTGTAAATTATAGGGTTAGAACTAGGGTTAAGACTAAGGTGAGAGTTAGATTTAGTTATTGGACTAGGGTTAGGGTTAAGATTAGGGATAAGCCTAAATTATACCTAATGTCAGGTCTACATATAGTGTTAGGTTTAGGCCTAAAGTTATGTTTAGGCTTATAATTAAGGCTATGTTTAGGGCTTGAATAAAGGCTAAGGTTTGTGTTAGGTTTAGGGCTGGTATCATGGCTATGGCTAATATCAGGTCTAGGGTTATGCTTATGGATAGTTTTAGGGTTAGTTTTATGGCTAGGTCTAGTGTAAGTGTTAGTTATAGGGTAAGAGTGAGGTTTAAAGATAGGGTTATTATTAGGGTCAGTGTCAGTGTTAGGGTTTGGTTTAGTTTTGAGTTTAGGCTCGAATTAGCATTAGGTTTAGGGTTAGGGTAATGATTGGATTAGATGTAGGATTCAGGGTAGGTTTAGGTTAATTGATAAGTTTGGGGATAGTGATATGTTTAGGGTTAGGCCTAGGATTAGCATTAGGGTAAGGGTTATGTTTAGTGTAATGATATAATTAGACTTAAGTTTAGGGCTAGGGTTATGGTTAGGATTAGGTCTTGATTTATGGTTAGGGTGAGAGTTAGAACTAGGATTAGGTTAGGGTAATGTATAGTGTAAAGTTTAGGTTCTGCGCTATGGTTTAGTCTAGGCTGAGAGTTAGGTTCAGGATTAGGTCTAGGGATAAGATTATTGTAGATTTTGGGTTAGGTTTAGGGTTAGGATTAGACCTAGGATTAGTGGTAGGGTCAGTAAAAGGTCAGGGTTAGTGTTAGGGTTTTGGATAGGGTTAATTCTAGAATGAGGGCAGGGTAAGGCATATTAATAGGGTTAGTGTTTTGGTTAGCCTAAGGATTAGGGATAGGTCTAGGGTTATCCTTAGGTTTAGGGTTTTGCTTTCCTAAGGGATTTGTTTAGTGCTAGGATTATGGTAATATTTATGATTAGAGTTAGGGTTAAAGCTAGATTTTGTGCTCAGATTAGGCCTAGGTCTTGTGTTAGGTTTAGAACTAGTATTAGGGCAATGGCTAATGTAAGAACTGGGGTTAACATTAGGATTAGTTTTATTGTTAGGTATGGGTTAAGTTTAGTGTTTGCCGCAGTCTGGCTGGGCACAAATGCCGCAGTCTGGCTGGGCACACAATCATGAGCCACCACACAGCTTGTAGATTCAAACAGCAACTCTTTATTCCCGAACTCACACCAGCCGTCTACAATCACGTTCTGGGGAAATCCACGTTCTCTTCCCAAATCCACCTTCTCTCCCAAATTCACGTTCTCTGCCCAAATCCTCGTTCTCTGCCCAAATCCACCTCCACTGGGCTTCTATCTCCAAAATATACTGTCTGAATCCCGTGAGAACTCAAGGGGAACTCAGGCAGCAGGATACGCCCTATTCCCAGCAGGAATAATCTTAAACCTTAAACCTGGAACCTAAACTGGGAACGCCCTAAACAGGATTATCTTAAAACCGGGAACACCCTAATCTGCCTTGGTCCTTGAGCAAGGTCACTTACATTCAATGTCACTGCAACATGTCAGCAACATGGGGTACGCTGGCAAGGAAATTGTCATACCTACTTGGCTAATGGCTCCCAGCAAGTGTTAGGGTTAGTTTTAAGTTTAGGGTGATATTTATAGCTAAGGTTCATGTTAGGATAGGAGTCAGGGTCAGGCTTAGTTCTGGGTTGGATTTACGACTTGAATTAGGGCTTGGGTTACTGTTAGGGTTCAGTTTATAGTGAGGGCATTGTGTAGAGCTACTGTGTTAGAATATGAGTCAGGGTCAGGGTTGGTTTTAAAGTTAGGGTTAGGACTCGAATTAGGGCAGGGTTAAGTCTAGTTGTAGTGTTAGGATTTGGTTTAAGTGAAGTTTTAGGGTTAGGGCTCATACTCGGTTTTGTTTTAGTCCTAGAGTTAGGGTTAGGGCTAGTGTTAGTGTTAGGCTTAGGCTTAGGGTTAGGGTTAAATTTGGAATTAGGGTTAAATCTAATATTAGGGATAGAACTAAGGATACTGCAAGGGTTATGACTAGATTTAGGGTTATGGTAAGTGATAGGGTTAGAACTAGGGATAGGGCTAGGGAGATTTAGTCTTAGTGCTGGGGTTAGGCTTAAGTTTAGAGATAGGGCTAAATTTGGGCTAGGATTTGGGCTAGGTTTAGTGTTTAGATTAAGCCTATTGTTAGATTTAGGGTTAGGATTAGAGTTTAGATTTTCAGTTTAGAGTTTAGGTTTACAGTTAGGGCAAAGTTTGGGGTAAGGAATGGCTTTATAGCCTGGTTTAGAGGTAGTGTGAGGGTTACAAATTGGGTTAGGGCTGTGGTTAGTGTTAGGGTTATGATTAAGGCTAGGTTTAGGGCTAGGATGAGGGCTAGGAATTTTTTTTAGGGTTAGGTCTAGGATTAGTGCTAGGGGTAATTTTAGGTCCAGAATTATGTTTAAATATAGTTTTAGGGTTAGGATTATGGGAATGTCTAGTGTAAGGTTTAGGTTTAGGTTTAGCATCAGGTTTAGAGCTAGGGGTATTATTAGGGTCAAGTTCTGGGTTAGGGTTTGTAACAGGTTAAGGTTTAAAGGTAGGGCTTGAATTATCATTGGGGTTAGGGTTATGGTTATGGTAATAAATAGAGTTAGAAAACAGTTTATGGCTATGTTTATGGTTATCATTAGGGCTAGGTTTTGGGTTAAGTTAGAGCAATGTTAGGGTTATGGGTAATGTAAGTACTAGAGTTATGATTATGGCTAATTTTAGTGTTTTAGGGCTAGGTTTACTGTTAGGTTTAAGTTTAGTAGGTTAGGGTGATGTTTAGACCTCGGGTTTGTGTTATTGTCAGAGTAAAGGTCACGGTTCATTTTAGGGTTTGGCTTAAAACTCGAATTAGGGCTGGGGTTAGGGCTAGGTGTTGGGTTAAGCCTTTTTTTTAGCTTAAGAATTAGGGTTAGAGCTTTGGCTTGGTTTGGTTTTAGGGCTAAGGTTAGGGTTAGTGAAATTTTTAGGATTAGTGTTAGGATTAGGCCTAGTCTTAGATTTAGGCTTAGGCTTCGGTTTAGGGTAAATTTAGAGTTAGGTTTTTATCTAAGTTTAGTGCTAGGGCTAAGGATTGGGCAAGGATTAAGACTAGGATTTGAGATAGGATTAGGTTTATTGAAAGAAATAGGAGTAGAAAGAGTGATAGGGCCAGTGTAAGAGTTAGCGTTATTCATAGGGCTAGGGTTAGGGTTAGTGTTAGGGCTAGGGTTAAGGCTAGTTTTAGAATTTGCATCAGGTTTAGGGCTAGTTTTAGGCGTAGGCATCAAGTTAGGGTTAGAGTTAAAATTAGGTTTCGATATAGTGTTAAAGCAAGGGCTAAGGATAGGGCAATTTTGACAACAAAGAATAGGGTTAGAGTTAGGGTTTCGTTTAAGGTAATGGAAGTGGAAGTGGTTTTTCCTAGTTTTGGAGCTGGGGCAAGGTTTATTAATAGGGTTAGAGCTTAGTTAGTGTTAGGGTTATGATTAAGGCTAGGTTTATAGATAGGATGAGGTTTAAGATTTGTGATAGGGTTAGAGATAGTGTTAGGGCAAGGGTTAATGTGAGGTCGAGGGTTAGAGTTAGGGCTAGATTTAGTGTTAGATTAGTGGCTTGGTCCAGTGTAAGAATTTTGTTTAAGGTAAGATTCAGGTTTATATCTAGGTTTATTTTTAGGGTCAGGTTCAGGGTTATGGTTTGGGTTAGGTTATTGTTTAGGTTTAGGGTAATGACAGTGTTAGTTTTAGGGTTTAGGTTTGGTTTAGTGTAATGGATAGGGTTAGGGTTAGGCCTAGGGTTAGCTTAAGGGTTATGATTATTGTTAGGGTAATGGATAGGTTTAGACCTAAGGTTAGGGCTAGGGTTATGTATAAGATTTGTGCAAGTTTTTGGTTGTTGTTAGGTTTAAGTTTAGGGTTAAAGCTAGGTTTAGGACTCAGAGTAAGGCTAGGTTTTGGGTTAGGTTAGTTCTAGGGTTAAGGCTATGGCTAATGTATGAAGTAGGGTTATGATAAGTGCTAATTATAGGGTTAGAGTTAGGGCTAGGTCTAGTGTTAGGTTGAGGTTTATGGTGGTTATTATGTTTGGAGCTAGGTTTAGTGTTAGGGTCAGAGACAGGGTCAGGGTTAGTTTTCGGGTTAGGGTTAGGACTAGAATTAGGGATATGTTTAGGGCTAGATGTAGGTTTATGGTTTGGTTTAGGTTAAGGGTTAGGGTTATGGCTATGACTCAGTTTTGTTCTAAGTCTAGAGCTAGTGTTAGAGCTACTTTTAGGATTAGATTTAGTGTTAGGGCTAGTGTTAGGTTGAGGTTTAGGATTAGGATTAGGGTTAGATTTATGGTTACTGTTAGATCTAGGGTTATGTCCAGGGCTATGAATAGGGCTAGGGTTACACCAAGGGTTAGGACCAGGATCAGGGTTCTAGTAAGGGCTAGAGTTAGAACTAGCATTAGGGTTAGGGTGAGAGTTAGAGTTAGTCTTTCTGCTAGAGTTAGGGTTAGGGTTAGGAATAGGGCTAAATTAGGGCTAAGTTTAGGGCTAGGGTTAATGTTAGGGTTAGACCTAGGGTTTGGGTTAGGGATAAAAATAATGCTATGTTTACGGGTAGGATAATATCTAGGGTTTGTATTATGGTTAGGGCTAGAATTAAGGCTAGGGTTAATATCAGTTCTAGGGTTAAGATTAGGGATAGTTTTAGAGTTAGGTTTATGGCTAGGTCTAGTGTAAGGATTAGATAGGTTAAGAGTCAAGTTAATATCTATGGGAATTATTAGGGTCATGGTCAGTGTTAGGGTTTAGATTTGAGGTTAGTTAGGGCTTGAATTAGTATTATTGTTAGGATTAGCGTAATGACTGGGTTAGGTTTAGGGTTCAGGGTAGGTTTAGGGTAATTGATAGGTTTGAGTAAAGTGATAGGGTTAGGGTTAAGCCTAGGGTTAGCATTATGGTAAGGGTTGCTTTTAGGGTAATGGATATAGTTAGAGTTAAGATTAGGGCTTGGGTTATGGTTAGGATTAGGTCTTGTGTTAGGGTTAAGGTGAGGGTTAGAACTAAGATTAGGTTTAAGGTTATGTTTAATGTAAGGGTTAGGTTCGGAGATATGATTAGGGCTAGGCTGAGAGTTAGGTTCAGAGTTAGGTCTAGGGATAGGATTATGGTAAATTTTGGGTTAGGGTTGGGGTTAGGGTTAGACCTAGGTTTAGTGTTAGGGTCAGAATAAGGGTCAGGGATAGGGATAGTGTTAGAGCTAAAATGAAGTCTAGGGTTAGGACTATTAATAAGGTTAGGGTTTTGGATAGTCTAAGGAATAGTAATAGGTCTAGGGTTACTCTTAGTTTTAGGGTTTCGTTATGGTAAGGGATTGATTTAGATCTAGGGTTAGAGCTATGGTTAGGGTTAGAGTTAGAGTTAAATCTGGGTTTAGGGCTCAGTTTATGATTTTTTGTGTGTGTGTTCAGGTTAGGGCTAGGATTAGGGCAATGGCTAATTTAAGAACTAGGGTTACCATTAGGGTTAGTTTTAGGGTTATGGTTAGGGGTAGATTGAGTTTTAGGGTTAGGTTTAAGGTTAGGGTAATATTTATAGCTAAGGTTCTTGTTAAGAAAGGAGTCAGGGTCAGGGTTAGTTTTATGGGTAGTGTTAAGACTCGATTTAGGGCCATTGTTAATGTTAGTGTTCGGTTTTAGTTTATGGCAGTGTTTAGAGCTAGGGTGAGTGTTAGGATATGAGTCAGGGTCAGGATTAGTTTTAAGGTGAGGCTTAGGCCTCGAATTAGGGCTGGGGTTATGTCTATATGTAGTGTTAGTGCTTAGTTTAAGTTAAGATTTAGGGTTAGGGCTATTGTTCAGTTTTGGTTCACTGCTCGGATTAGGGCTAGGGCTACATACATTTACGATTAGCATTAGTATTAGTGCTAGTGTTAGTGTAAAGCATAAGGTTAGATTTAGAGTTTGGGTCAGGGATGGGACTAACTTTAGGTCAAATGCTAGGGTTAGTGTTAGGTTTAAGGTAGTGCATATGGATAGAACTAGGGATAGGGCTAGGGCAAGAGTTAGAGTTATTCTTAGAGCTAGGGTTTGGAGAGGGTTAGATATAGAGGTAAATTAGGGCTAGGTTTTGAGTTTAGCTTAGGCCTAGGGTTAGGGTTAGGTTTAAATTTAGGGGAAGGGATGATATATAGCTAGGTTTAGAGGTAGGGTGAGTGTTAGAATTACAATTAGGTGTAGGGCTAGAGTTAGGTTTATGATTATGGCTAGGTTTAAGGCTAGGATGAGGGATAGATGTTTTTAGGGTTAGAGATAGGATTACGGTTAGAGCTAATTTCAGGTTTAGAATTACGGTTCAAGATAGTTTTAGGATTAGGTTTATGGCTACATCTAGGCAAAGGGTTAGGTTTTGCGTTATGGTCAAGTTTAGAGCTAGGGGTATTATTAGGGTCAAGATCTGGGTTAGGGTTTGGGATAGGTTAAGGTTTCAAGTTTGGGCTTGAATTAGTTTTAGGATTAAGGTTAGGGTAATGATAGGTTTAGGTTTAGGATTCAGGTTAGGTTTAGGGTAATGGAAGTGTTAGGATTTGGGATAGGGTTAGATTTATGCCTAGGGTTATCATTAACCCTAACGGGTTATGGTTATGGTAATGGATAGAGTTAGATATCAGTTTAAGGTTAGAGTTGTGGTGACAATTAGGGCTAGTGTTAGGCTTTGGTTTAAGTTTAGCGTTAAAGCTAGTTTTAGGACTCAGATTAAGTTTATATTTTGTGTTAATTTAGGGCTAGGGTTAAGGCTACCACTAATTTATTAAGTAGGTTTATGATTACAGCTATTTATAGAGTTAGAGTTAGATGTAGGTCTAGTGTTAAGGTTAGGTTTACCGTAATGATACTTTTTAGAACCAGGGTTAGTGTTAGGGTCAGTGTCAAGGTCAGGGTTATTTTTCAGGTTAGGGT